>NW_006400175.1:476944-477458 GCF_000299155.1 Elephantulus edwardii
GGCACAACTTGGTGAGCACGTCCAGGGCAGCATCTGTTAACTGAAATATGTCAATTGGTATACCATCTATTCCTGGAGCCTTATTTTTATGCCATTTCCTTCAAAGCAGCCTGTTCAATGTATTATATACCAGACATTAGTTAGTGTAACAATGTGTGTATTATTGTCATGACCTGAACCATAGAATCCAAGAACGATATTTTTATAATATCCATTGAAACCTTACATCATAGATACACTTCACTGTAAATACATTACATATATATTGCCTGGGGACTAAAGATGCTCAAATTAAATTCCCTCAGTTTTCATATTAAGTCTTTAACAGAACTGGACTCCCAGAGTCCAGAGTACTTTCTATCGTATTACATTGGCATCTCAGAGCTAACTCCTTCTACACTGTATCTTTCTGAAAACCGGTCGAGGCTGGGTTTAGAAGGGGTCGTGGTACTAGGGATATTGTTGCTGATGTTAGATGGATCTTGGCTGAAAGCAGAGAATACCAGAAGAATGT
>NW_006400175.1:477558-480208 GCF_000299155.1 Elephantulus edwardii
GTCACCCATTATTATCAATGCATCTTGATTGCATGTTTGATCTATCTCCGACTGTAAAAGTTGGTAGAAATCATCTATTTCTTCTTCTTTGGCTTAGGATAGATTTAAATTGTCAGTGATTTCATTTTACCTGAATCCATAATTAACACTTATGGAAGAAGTCAACAAACCAAATGAAATTTTGCATTGACAAATGTCTCTTTAATGTGTTATAAAGCAGTAACTGAAATGTCCCGGACTTAAATAATGATATTTTTAGTTGTCTCATACACATTTTTAACCTGGAAAATGAATAAGGAATACTTAAAATAATTTATACCATCTCTGAGGGCCTTGTTCTAAGAAGTTTTACTGATCACCCAAAGGCTGTGTTTTTTGTAGTTCAAATCCACCAGTAAATCTGAGAAAGAAAGACTGGCAATCTTCTCTCATGCAATTTACATCTTCAGAGATTGACTGGAGAGTTAGCTGTGAGTCAGCTTTGAGATGGCAGTGAGTATCTTGAGAACTATGGCTTCAGTTAAGAATATTTACTGTATAAACTGTGAGAAGAACAAATTAACCTCTTTTGGAAGAAGTAAAACCAGAATACACCATAGAAGAGAGAATGCTGAGACTTCATTTCCCATACTCTGAACATGTTATGAGAAGGGACCAGAGACTGGAGAAGGATGTTGAACTTGGTAAAGTGGAAGGTCAGTGAAAGAGAGGAAGATCTATAAAGATATGGTTTGGAACGGTGGCTGTACTATAAGCTCAAATGTAGCAATAATTGTAAAGATGGCTTAGGACTGGGCACTGTTTTGAACATAAAGTTACTTACTATGAATCAGAACCAATATGAAGGCACTCAACAACAATGACATGTTGTTGCTGTTGTGTGCTGTCAAGTCGCTTGCAATCCATAGCCATCCAAGTACAGCAGCTCTGAACCCTGCCCTATCCTAAGCCAATCTCACTAATTCCAACACACTAACCCAAATTGCCCCAGTTACTATATTGATCCATGTCATTCAGGGTCTTCCTCTCCTGTGCTGTCCCTCTACTCTTCCAAGAATGATATCCTTTTCCAAAGACAGGTTTTTCTTGGCCATGTGCCCAAAATATGTGAGACAGAGCTTCAAAATGCTAGCCTCCAAGGAGACACTTGAAAGCATCAATTCTTCTTCTGTCATCCCTAGTTATTGTCCCGTTCTCTGACGCATAGAAAGTAACTGTAAATACCATGGCCTGGATTGTGCACACCTAAGTCTCTAGACTGACACTGTTGCTTTTCAGCACTCTGGAGAGGTTCCTGCCTGCAGATTTTCCCAGTGCAATTTGTCTTTTGATTTCCTGACTGCTAGTGACAACAGTGTTGATTGTGGAGTTGAGCAAGCTGTAATTTTTAAAAACCTCTATCTCTTCTCCATTTATCATGATGCTGTCAATTGGTACAGTGATGAGAATCTTTGTCTTTGAAGACTCCAGTCCTTGACCTGCAGCAAGCAGTCCTAGTCCTTTTTAGTTTCAGCAAGCAAGGCTGTGACATCTGCATAACATAGGTTGTTGATGAGTCTTCTTCCAATTCTGAATGTGTTCTGCTTATAGATTGAAAAGGTATGAAAACAGGATGAATCACTGAAGCACTCCTTTCCTGATTTTGAACTATGCAGTGTTTCCCAGCTCTGTTTCAGGACTTATTTCTGGTCCAAGCATAGCTTTTACATAAGCCCAATCAAGTGTTCTGGGATTCACATTTTCCTCAAGGTTAGCCACTATTTGTTGTGATCCACACAGCCAAATGCCTTTGCATAGTCGATGAAACACAAATAGACACAGATAAACACAGATAAGTACTCTTTGCTTTCTGCCAAGATCCAGCTGATATTGGCAATAAAACCTCTAGTGCCACAACCTCTTCTAAACCCAGCTTGTATTTTGTCCATGTACTGTTCATTGTACTGATAATCTTCAGCAGGATTTTGCTAGCGTGTGTTATTAGTGGTATTGTTCGGTAATTTCCACACTCTATCAGGTCACGCTTTTTGGGAATGGGAATAAATATGGATCTCTTTCAGTCAGTTGGTCAGGTAATTGTCCTCCAGATTTCTTGGCAAAACCTGGTAAGGACATCCAGGACAGCATTTGTTTGTTAAAATAAGTCAATTGGTATTCTATCAATTCCTGGGGCTTCCCTCTCACGCCAAGTACTTCAGTACAACCTGAATTTCCTCCTCCATCACCATTGCCTCTTGATCATATGTTGTTTCTTGAAATTATTTTTTCAGCCAATTCTTTTTGGTATAATTATATACATCGCATAAATTTATGTGTCCTCTAAGCCACACATTATACTCTGCGCTGAGAGTCTATAAATGACAGCACTGACCTATCTCTTTTCAGGTATGAAATATAGCTTAATAGGTACTATTCCTATTTTCGTGATGTTGTTGTTGTTGTTATGTGCCGTCGAGTCGCTTGCGACTCATAGTGACCCTATGTACAACAGCCATAAACTCTGCTCTGTCCTGTGCCAATTGCACTGTCTCTGATACTCCCATCACAATTATCCCAGTCACTCAATCAATTCACCTCATAGAGGGCCTTCCTCTCCTGTGCTGTCTCTCCACCCTCCCAAGCATGATGTCCCTCTCCAAAGACTGGTCTC
>NW_006400175.1:482693-491223 GCF_000299155.1 Elephantulus edwardii
CCCTCTATGAGATGGATTGATTCGGTGACTGGGGTAATCGGGATGGGTGTGTCAGAGGCGGTGCGGTTGGCGCAGGATAGAGCAGGGTTTAGGGCTGCTGTGCATAGGGTCGCTATGAGTCGGAAACGACTCGACGGCACATAACAACAACAACAACCAGTCTTCAAACCTCTCTTCATCAACTATTTTTTAAAAATTGTAACATATTTTGTTTTTTTATTTTAATGAGAATTTCCAGAAAACTTGGGCTTTCAATCATTCATTGATGCACATTATCTTCCTCTCTCTCCTTTCCCCGTTCCCCAGTCTACTTTGTAATGTGCTTCTTTTTCTGGATTGTTGTCATACATTAAATTGTTTTAAAAATAATGCATCCATCCACTACCTTTGAATCCATTCTGATTCATAGCCCCTCTCCCATCTTTCTGAAGTTGCAAATCTTAAGTGGAGGGAATTGTCCATCTTTTCTTGATTAATAGCTGGTAGATTTGAACTACTAGAGAGATTCATGGTCTTTGGTTAGCTGTACAATACATTACAGAGTATATCACTAGAGCTCTTCTTCAAATAAAATTCTATTGTGAATATAAATTCATGGATTGACACAAAATATTACTATTTTTCACTTTTCATTATAGTTAGGTTGTTGTCACATGCCCTTGAGTTGGAACTCATAGCTGAAACATCAGCAGGTTTTCAGAGACAATAAATTACTGATTGTTCATCTTTCTCCTACTTTCTGTTAGAAATTGGGAGAAAGCTATCTGCTCATATAATTGATATAACTATGTGAATTATAATAAATTTAGTCTTCCTGGGAATGCACATGTTTTAAAGAAAGAAAATACTACAAAAAAAATAGTTATCATGCTACCAACTCCTACCTATGGTGGCCTAGTGTACAAACAGAGTGAAATGTTGCCTGATCTTGCATCATCCCCATGTTCACTGGTATGTTTAACTTCACTTTGTTGTTGTTGTTGTTTTAGGTGTTGTCAAGTTGAGTACAACTCATAGTAACTCATGAACAACAGACCTGAACCCTGTCTTATCCTGTGCCATCCTCATCATCTCTGACATACTTGAGTCCATTGCTGCAGTTACTGTGTCAAATCATCTTGTTGAGGGTCTTCTTCTCTTTCATTGATCCTCTATCTTTCCAAGCATGATGCTCCTCTCCAAGGAATAGAGTTTTCTAGGCACATGACCAAAGTAAGACAAAGCTTTGCCATCCTTGCCTCTGAGAAGCACTCTGGCTGCACTTTTGCCAAGACACATCTGTTTGTTCTTTGAGCAGTCCATGGAAGTAGTAGTGGCTAGTTTGTCTATCTGTCCCATTGACAGTTTCGTTTCCCCTCTTTCTGCTTTCTACTTTCCAAAATATGGGTCCTTTTAAAACCCTTGATCTTTCCTGATCATGGATCCAAAGTAAGCAAGTTAAAGTATTTTTTCCTTGCTACTAAGAATGGCTGCATTTCATCTAAGACTTTTTGCCTTGTGCAAAGCCACTTTCACATTAGAGCTGCATAAGAGTTTGATATATATTATTTACATGGGGAAGCTAAGTCTCAGGTGAGTCTCCGTTTTCTGGTGCAGAACTAATAAGAGTGGCAAAGCTGAACCTAAAGCCTTCCAGTTCTCCTTTGATCCAGGACTCTCCCCCCTAACAACAGACTTATTTGAAGGATGGGATACCTGTCAGTGTTGTTTCTGAAAAATCTAAGCTTTTCCTTTCTTTTCCAAGAGTAGAGGTCTGCCATTTGCCACTTTGATTTTGAAAATATGCCTTCATTATCATGCTTTTCAGTAGAATTTGAGATCCTCTGACAGTTAAGATAGGATGAAGCATGTTCTACTTTCTTATGGGAGTTCTAATGATCTGTTGGTAAGAAGTTGTATTGTAATCCCAAAAGCAGCAGTTCAAATCCACCAGGTGCTCTGCAGGAAAAGAATGGACAATCTCCCTAGAAACTTATTGGAGAGTCAGCTAGGGGTTGATTTTGACTCAACCAGACACAACAGTAAAATCATCTCAAAAAGAAGGCTACACAGTTTATTACTGCGCACAAGAGGTGTTGCTGATTTTTTTTTTTTACACTCAACTTTAGGAGAAGTCAAAGGTAGGAAGATTAAAAGGAAATATCTGACATGTTTAAGAAAAAGATTAGATTTTGTATTTTTATTGAACATCAGATCCATGTAGTCAGGAATTCTTGACTCAGTTCACATTCTTTCCCATATTGCTTTCTTCCACTTGCTGCCAGTGTAGAAATCACGCCCCTTCCATCACCAGGAATCACCCTCCCTGACACATCCTGGACTCTGCATCTCCTTCCAGATTTTCAGCACCAAAGCTTAGACACACATTCTTTTAGAGTCAACTGTGACTGCTGCTTCATGCATCAGGCAGCTGCACATTGCAGACATACTCCACAGTCCACCAAAAGTTGTAGAAAGGGTTATCACAGATCAAATTCCTGTGGCAGTCACTTCCTCCTCCTAACAGGGAATCAGAGGTTTTGTGAGGATGGAGTGGTATTAGTACTTGCAAGGCCACAGCAGTCCTAATAAACATGACTTCCCAGCAAAGAGATCTAGGAGAAGCTTGTCTGTGACTATCAGCTCTCAGGAAGGAGACTAACGATCATGTGCACTGTGAGCCACTCATTCATTTACCCACAAAGACCAATGGAATGTTAATATCTGCAGGCTCAAGTGGGCACAGAAAGATGAGTGAGGCTTAGCATTTTCCCTGGTAAGAGGCAAGGGTAGTTCACAGGCTGTGAGATCACAAGTTGCTCTGGAGAAGACTGGCAACCATAGAGTGATAGCTTGTCTGATGGCACTCCATGTTGTGTCCTGGTTGTATGGCCCAGATTAGAACCCAGAGCTGCCTTCTAGCCCAGCATACCCCCAGCTACCTCCACACAAATATAAGAGTAAAACAGAAATCATGGATTTACTCTCAGGGTCCCTGCTAATAACCTGCTGGTTCTCAATTCTGAGTCAGGACATCCTTTCTTCAAGGCTGTCCTTGAATAAGATTATCTACTTTGGAAAGCCTTAAGGAGAAAAAAAAATCAAGAGCTTCCCCCCAACCCCTTACCTCATATATAATCCTTTGTACTTTAAACCAGTTGAAATAGTCACTTGTGCTCTAATTATATGGTGCTGTGATGGAAAAGTTAGCCCTTCCCTGGTTTTGTAATAAATAAATATGCTCAAAATTGATATTTGCCCCTTTTCTGATAATTTACTGAAAATTCTACCATAAATTGAATACATGAAGCTGCACAAACTAGATTCTTCTTAGGGAGAACCAGGTGAAAAGAGGGAAAGGTGGAACCTAAAGTAGGATAAAAGAGCTTGAGCAAGATGAGAATGGTTCTGACATAGAGGGACAGGGTCGTGCCCTCAAGTGTGTGAGGATAGTATTCATACAGATGATGGGGTAAATGAGATAAGAGGTTGGTATGCTCATGTGAATGTTCAATTGAGCAAATGTATTAAGGACAGCAGGAGCCAAGTTTCTCCCTATCGGAGTTGGGAGTTGACAACAACAAAAAGGCAATCTTGTAGTGTTAGATTTAAATTGGAGGTATTGATGTGAACTATGATTATGGATAGATTCACTCATTCACTCCCTGTAATCAAGTCAGAACTGACTCAAAGCTGTCATTCTAGTGGTTTTCAGAGCCTGTAAATCACATAAGAGATTACCCATCTTTCTCCTGCAAAGTCACTGGTAGATTTGACTTGACAATGAAACTCCTTACCCACTAGGTCTCTTATGAATAGGTTAGATATGGAGAGAAATGATCTAGGAAAATATTTTCTGTACATACTATAAATATTTTATCTTTATATCAACTCACTCTTAGCCAATTGTTGTTGTTTTTATGTGACGTCAAGTCACCTGTAACCTATAGCGTCCCAATGTGTAGCTGATCTGAACCCTGCCCTGTCTTGAGCTAGCATAATTCTGACACATCAATCCATATTTCCCCAGATATCAATCAATCTCATTCAGGATCTTCCTCTCCTGCACTGTCTCTCCACCCTTCTGAGCATGATGTCCTTTTGCAAGGACTTGGTCTCTCTCTTAGACACGTGCCCAAAGTATGTGAGATGGAGCTCAAAACCCTAGCCTCCAAGAAGAAATTTTTTTCACCCTCTCCAAGACAGACCTATTTGTTTTCTTGGTAGGTCACGGTATGTTCAAGATTCTTCTCCAGCACGACAACTCGAAGACATCAATCCTTCTTTCATTCTTAGTCATTGTCCAGATTTCTGATGCATAGCAAGTAATTGAGAAGACCATGGCCTGGATTGATCAGAATCAACTCTTAGAAACTCTCCATTGAGTTTCTTAGGCTGTAAATTGCATGGGAAGAGATGAATTCAGAACATGAGAGAAGCTTTCCTTCAGATTAACAGTGCATCTGTCTGTAGACTACACCATTAGAGATCCCTTATCTCTGCACATTGTTGTCATGTCAGACCCAACTTTAACTGTCCCTGCAGTGGATTTTTGGAAACTGTAACTCACACATTGTCCTTCAGAGGAGCTGGTGAATTCAAACCACATGACAGCACAACTCTTTACCATTAGGCCACTAGAATTCCCTTTATTTTTATTTTGTTAGTTGCCTAGCTAACCTTAGAGCAGGTTTTCTTAGACAGTAAATCACACTGGAATTGATTGCCCATCCTCCTGTGGAACAACTGGTGGATTCAAAGTGTATACCTTTGAATTGGCAGCACCACTTGCAACTGTAACTATCCCCTATGTGTTCTAAATATATATGAGTATATGTTTCTCTCTCTCTCTCTCTCTCTCTTTCCCCCCCTCCCTCTGTCTGTTTTCTAGTGCTGCTTTAGTTACCACAAGTGGGTAGATTTAATAAAGATAAATTCGTTGTCTTATTATTTAGGAGGCTGTTGAAGTTCAATTTCTGGGTGTTACTTCTAGGGGTAGGTTCTCTCTCTCTCTCTCTGTTTATTTCCTTCCCCAATGCAAAATACATTAACTCCATCAGAACACCCCTTAAGTCTTAAATGTAAGTCCATAAATCTCATCTTTGACTCATTTAAATCAAATATAGGTGAAATTTCCTTAGGCTTATTTCATTGTGTGGAAAATTTCTTCATCTTTGAACTTGTGAGATATAGAATCCAAGTTCTCTAGTCAACTGACTGGAAAAGATCCATATTTGTTCTCATTCACAAAAAGATGTTAACCAACAGAATGTCATTGAAGATTATTAAAAATTGCTAGAACAGTGTATATACAGAGTACTACCAGAAACTTAAACTGAATTTAGAAGAGGTCATGGCACGAGGATTATCATTGTTAATGTCAGACGGAGCTTGGCTGAAAGCAGAAAATACCAGAAGAATGTCTATGTTTTATTGACTATACAAAGACATTTGACTGTGTGGATCACGAAAAATTATGACTAATGCTGAGAAGAATGGGATCCCTGAATGCTTAATTTGGCTCATGTGAAACCTAGACCAAGAAATTGTCATCCAAACAGAAGAAGAGAACACTTCATGGTTTAAAATCAAGAGGATCTTAAAGTACAGTTTCAGGCCTTACACCCCATGATCATGGTGTTGCCTGATGCCAACAGACACACAGCTCATGCCTTCAGCACACTCTTCAAAAAAGTGACTGCCAGTGAATAAAAAAAAGAAATCGAATGAGCATGAGGTACATTTCTACTGTTATGGCAACAATTTTTTCATCAATAGACACAAACATTTATTGCTTGCTGTTCTGTTAAATTTTGCTATTCTGACTAGGGTGAGATGATATCTCATAGTTGTTTTAATTTGCATCTCTCTTAGGGCTGGGGATTTTGAACACTTCTTCATGTGCTTCTTGGCCATCTGAATGTCTTCTTTGGTGAAGTATCTGTTCATACCCTGTGCCCATTTTTCTATTGGATTATTTACCTTTATCTTGTGGTGCTCAAGTTTTTTATAAATTCTGGATATAAGTCCCTTATCTGATATGTCATTCCCAGATACTTTTTCCCAGTCTGTGGCTTCCCTTTTTACCCTGTTGGAGAAGTTTTTGGATGTGCAAAGGGATTCTTAGAAGATCCCATTCATCTACTTTATCTTCTCCTAGTTGTAGGTTTTTCAGGGTACTTGGAAGACTGTTTATGTTGTGGATTGGGATTCTAGCATTGCTCCTAGCTTTTTTTTAATGAAGTTTATAGTCCTTCGTTTTAGTCCTAGGTCCATGATCCACCTTGAGTTGGATTTTTTATATGGAGTGAGGTGTGGACGTTAGTTGAGTCTTTTGCAGATACTTTTTCAATTTTGCCAACACCATTTGTTAAAAAGGCTGTCATTTCCCACTTAACTGATTTCATCTCCTTTTCAAAATTCAGTTGGCCATAGATAGATGGTTTGATCTCCGTGTTCTCAATTCTATTTCATTGGTCCATGTGTCTGTCATTGTACCAGTGCTGCCATGCTGTCTTTACCAAATCCTACCTTTATCAAATCCTACTACGAGTAGGATTTGAAATCAGGGAGTGAGATGCCTCCTAACTTTCTTCTATTTTTAAGGAGTGGTTTTCTTATTCAGGGCTTCTTTCCACTCGAAAGGAAACTGGAGACTGCCTTTTCCATCTCATTAAAGAGTGGGATTGGTATTTGTATTGGGATTGCACTAAACATGTAATTGCCTTTGGTAGTATTGCCATTTTCATAATATTGAGTCTTCCTATCCATGAGCAAGGGATATTCTTCCACTTCTCAAGGTCTCTTTTTGTTTCTTGTAGTAATGTTTTGTAATTTTCTTTGAGTAGATCCTTTGTGCTTCTGGTTACATTTATTCCCAAATATTTAATCTTGTGATTAGCTATTGTGAAGGGTTTTGGTTTTTCTTAGTTCCGGCTCTATATTCACTTTGTCACTGTCGAAAAATCCAATGGATTTTTGTATGTTGATCTTGTATCCTGCCACTTTCCTAAATTGGTCCACTGTATCCAATAGAATTCTTGCTGAGTCTTTAGGGTTTTCTAAGTGTACTATCATATCATCCGCATAGAGAGATAATTTTACCTCTTTTTTGCCAATTTGGATATCTTTTATTCCCTTCTCTTGTATTACTGCTATCGCTAAGACTTCCAAAACAATATTGAATAAGAGAGGTGATAGTGGGAATCTTTGCCTAGTTCCTGTTCTTAAAGGGAATGCCTTTCACCTCTCTCCATTGAGAGAAATGTTGGCTCTGGGGTTTGCATAAATACTTTTTACTATGTTGAAGAAATGCCCCTCTAGTCCTATTTTGTTGAGTGTTTTAATCAGGAAAGGGTGTTGGGTTCTGTCAAAGGCCTTTTCTACATCTATTGAATGGTTTTCCTATGTTGAACCATCCTTGCATAACTGTTATGAAATCCCACTTGGTCATGGTGAATTATTTCTTTGATGTATCATTGGATTCAGTTCTATAGTTTCCAAACTCTGTTGGGTCACCTTTCTTTGGGATAGGAACAAATATAGACCTCTTTCAGTCAGTTGGCCAAGTGGTTGTTCTCCAGATTCCTTGGCACAACTTGGTGAGCACATCGAGGGCAGCATCTGTTAGCTGAAATATGTTAATTGGTATACCATCTATTGCTGGAGTCAATGGTCTGGTTCCTGACTTTTGATGTGTTTTCTTTTGCTATAAATTGATCTCAGATTACTGCGTTGGCTGTTTCCCAGAGCTTTTGGCAAGTGGTGTTTTCATTGTCATTTATTTCAAGAAACTCTTGAATTTCATTTTTAATTTCTTCTAGTACCCACTCATGCTCAAGCAAGGTGTTCTTCAGCTGCAAAATGTGTGGGTTTTTTCCTCCTTTATCGTCCTATTATTAATTTCTAATTTTGTGGCATTATGGTCTGAAAACATGGTTTGTATTATTTCTATTATTTATTGATGTCTGCCTTGTGACCTAGAATGTGATCTATTCTGGAGACTGTTCCATGCACATTAGAGAAGAAGATATACTGCGCTTTCTGGGGGTGGATTAGCCTACATAAGTCTATGAGATTTAGTTGGTTTATTGTGTGGTTTAATTCTTCAGTATCTCTCTTGAGTTTTTTCCTGCTAGTTCTATCTTTCTTGGGAGGAATGCATTGATGTCTCCAAGCTCTATAGTTGTTGCTGTTGTTGTTATGTGCCTTCAAGTCATTTGCGACTCATAGCGACCCTATGCACAACAGCCCTAAACCCTGCTCTATCCAGGGCCAACCACAACCACACTGCCTCTGACACACCCATCCCAATTACCCCAGTCACCAAGACAATCCATCTCATAGAGGGTCTTCTCCTCCTGCGCTGTCCCTCCACCCTCCCAAGCATGATGTCCCTCTCCAAGGACCGGTCCCTCCTGGCAACACGACGAAAGCATGTTAGATGAAGCCCCAGAATCCTTGCCTCCAAGAAGTAGCTTGGTTTAATCCTCTCCAAGATGAATCTGTTTGTTTTCCTGGCAGTCCATGGTACATTCAGTACTCTTCTCCA
>NW_006400175.1:492731-493479 GCF_000299155.1 Elephantulus edwardii
TTCGGCCCTTTTGATTTTCTGACTCTAGCTCCTCGCACATTTCATTGTAGTATTTTGTTTGTCATTCCGAGCAGCCTTTTGGAATCTTCTATTCAGCTCTTTAGTATCTTGAATTCTTCCTTGTGCTTGGCTTCTCTACGCTCCAGTGCAATCTTCAGTCTCTTCTGACATCCAGTTTGGTCTTTTCTTCCTCTTCTGTCTTTGCAGTGACCATTTGCACTCTTCCTGGATGATAACCTTGATATCCTCCCACAACTCATACTGTCTTCGTTCATTAGTGTTCAAGGCCTCAAACCTGTTCCTGAGATGGTTCTGAAATTCCGGTGGGATAGACTCAAAGTCCTATTTTGATTTCTTTGGATTTGGTTTAATTTTCCTCAGCTTCAGCTTGAACTTGCATATGGTCTGTTCCACAATCAACTCCTGGCCTAGTTATCACAGCTGATATTGAGCTTCTCCAGCTGTTCTTTCCACAGATGTAATCGATATGATGCCTATGCATACCATCTGGTGAAATTCAAGTATATAACCTGCGTTTATGTCTCTTTAAAATGTATTTGCTTTGAATAAGTCATTGATTGTGCAAAATTCGATCATTCTCTTCTCCAGCTGCATTTCTGTCACTGAGTCCATGTTTTCCAACCACTGAAATTTCTTCTCTATTCCCAGCTTTTGCATTCCAGTCACCCATTAGTATCAATGCATCTTGATTGCATGTTCGATCAATCTCCGATTGTAAAAGTTGGTA
>NW_006400175.1:495265-504180 GCF_000299155.1 Elephantulus edwardii
GCCCTCTATGAGGTGGATTGATTCAGTGACTGGAATAATCGGGATGGGAGTGTCAGAGACAGTGCGATTGGCACAGGACAGAGCAGAGTTTAGGACTGTTGTACATAGGGTCGCTATGAGTCGCAAGTGACTCGATGGCACATAACAACAACAACAACATCATTGGATTCTATTGGCCAGTATTTTATTCAGTATTTTTGCATCTATGTTCATAAGAGATATTGGTCTATAGCTTTCTATCTTGGCATTGTCTTTTCCTTGCTTTGGTAGCAAAGATATGTTTGCTTCATAGAATGAGTCTGGGAGAATTCCATCTTCTCCTACTTTCTCAAATAATTTATATAGAATTGGTAACAGTTCTTCTCTGAATGTTTGATAAAATTCACTTGTAAAACCATCTGATCCAGAGATTTTTTTTTTATTGGCAGTTGTAATTCCTTTTCACTTTTTTCTTTTAGTGTGTCTGTTCAGATGTTCAATTTTGGTTTGTGTCAGTTTAGGTAGGTTGTGCATTTCTAAGTATTTGTCCAAATCCTCTAGGTTTTCATATTTGTTTGACTATAGATTTTCATCATTTTCTGTTAGCTTTTTTATTTTAGTTGGATCTGTTGTGATGTTACCTGATTCATAATATTTGGATTATCTGTGTCTTCTCCCTCTTTTCTTTTGTGAGTTTTGCCAGTGGTTTATCAATTTTACTGACCTTTTCAAAGAACCAACTCCTAGTTTTGTTGATAGTTTCAATTGTTTTTGCTTTCTATTTCATTTATTTCTCCTCTAGTTTTTATAATTTCAGTTTCTTTAGAGGGTGTCGGTTTTTCTTGCTGTTCTTTTTCAGTTTGCTGGAGATATTGAGAGTATTAAAAGAAGATGGAAAGAATATACTGAATCACTGTAACGAAAGGAATTGGCAGACACAGAAGAACTTCATGAAACAACTTATGAGCAAGAGCCTATGGTGGTGAAAGAAGAAGTTCAGGCTGCTATGAAGGAAATGGCAAAAAATAAGGCTCCAGTATTCACTGGACTTCCTTGTAAGCGTGTGGATATAATCCTGTCACTCACGATGTTGTACTTCAAGATGGATCTAGAAATTACTTTTTTTACTATGAAGACAACCCCATTTTTCCTTGTCTTTCATCTCCAGAGTAATATATCACATGGTCATCTGACTCAGAATGCCCCATGCCAGTCCATCTCATCTCTCCAATGCCTAATATGTCAATGTTTATGCGTTCCATTTCTTTCTTAGCAATTTCTAATTTTCCTACATTCATGGCTCTCACATTCCATGTTCCAATCACTAGGGTCTGCTTACAACTGTTCCTCCTCCTTTGTATTTCCATACTTGATAGTTCTACCTTGGTTGCCCTTTCTGTTAGTCTGCGTGTGTTCTGTTGTGCATAGGGTTTTCAGAGGCCTGCTATTTCAGAAGTGGGTGGCCAATCCTTCTTCCTAGTCTGTCTTAATCTGAATGTTCAGATTTAGAGGAGTATCTGACAGACAAGCAATTTGTGGAGCAGTGAAAGATAAATCCCTTATTGTGGAGTTAAGCATTAGTTACAGTGTTGACCCCACCCTTAGCCCAGTGCCTTGACCCACTTACTTCCCAGCTCTACCCTCCACCAGGATAACCCTTCCCTTCTGCCAAGTCCCTTCAGAAAATATCTTCCATTGTCCAACCCATGATCTGACAGCTTGTATCTTAAGCTTTCTTGGCTTCTGTGATTCCAGACACGTCGACTGCTGACATTTTTTCCTTTTGACCAGTGTCTCTTTCTATTTAGTTGTACTGTCTCCAAGGGAAGGTGACGTGTCCTGTAGAACTCCTGTGTAGATTATGTTTTCCTTTCTGGCACCAGGGCCCGCCGGTTTTCCCTGGGTACCTTTGAAGGATGCCTCTTCGTTATTGTCTGAGGTGACTTCCCCTTGTGCACCACTCCCAAGCTTCCTTTCTGCCCAGGAGCACGTTCTCGCTGTCCCCAAGGGCCTCCTCCTGCCTGTTCCTCCTGGGTACCTTTGAAGGATGCCTCTTCGTTGTTGTCTGAAAGCTCTATAGTAGTGTTGTCTATTTCTTTTTTCAGTTTTGTTAATGTTTCTTTTATGTAGTTTGCAGGTCTTTCATTTGGTGCATAGATATTTATTATCGTTGTGTCCTTTTGTTCTAGTGACCTTCCTTGTCCTTTGTGATTTTTTTTTCCATTGACATTTATTTTATCAGAGATTAATATCACTACTCCTGCTTTTATCTGCTTGCAATTTACTTGGTATATTTCCCCCCACCCTTTTATTTTTAGCCTGTTTTATCTTCATTTTTCAGGTGTGTCTCTTGTAGACAACATATTGATGGATTTTGGTGTTTTTTTTTTCCAATCTACTACTATTTTTCTCTTCAGCGGTAAATTTAAACCATTCACATTCAGTGTGACTATTGAGAGGCTAGGTTTTATTGCTATCATTGTGTTGAGTTCTTCTTGGTGTTTTTGCTAGTTACTTTTGACCATATAGCTTTCTGTGGTATGTCTGTAAAAAGGACATCTCTGAGTCTTTCCTGCAATGTTGGTCTTGTTTTTACAAACTCTCTTAGGCTTTGTTTTTCTGGGAATATCTTGCTCTCTCCTTCACATTTGATGGTTAATTTTGCTGGGTACAGTATTCTTGGTTGACAGTTGTGTTCTTTGAGTGTTTGATATATGTCCTTCCACTCTCTTCTTGCTTGAATTGTTTCTGCTGAGAAATCGGCACTTAATCTTACCTGTTCTCCCTTATAGATTATTCTTTGTTTCTCCCCTGT
This sequence comes from Elephantulus edwardii, assembly GCF_000299155.1. Taxonomy (NCBI): domain Eukaryota; kingdom Metazoa; phylum Chordata; class Mammalia; order Macroscelidea; family Macroscelididae; genus Elephantulus; species Elephantulus edwardii. Next base: position 498,060 of record NW_006400175.1, read on the forward strand.
TGCTTTCTGGATTCTCTCCTTATCTTTGGTTCTGGAAAATTTAACTATGATATGCCTTGATGTTTTTCTTTTGGGGCCTAATTTATACGGTGTTCGCTGAGCTTCCTGAATACATATTCTCTCATTCTTCATTACGCCTGGTAAATTTTCCACTAGTAATTCTTCCACAAGGTTTTCAGTCCCTTTATTTACTTCTTCCTTTACTGGGATTCCAATGATGTGCATGTTACTTCTCTTGATGGTGTCCCACATTATTCTTAGGTTTTCTTCTTTTTCCTTCTTTTTTGAGTCTGTTTTTTGCTCTAGCAGATCACTGGTGATAATTCTGTTTTCAATTTCACTGGTTCTGTGTTCCATCTCTTCAACTCTGCTCATGTGTCTCTCCATCGTGTTGACAGCCTCTGAAACATTGGACCTTATATTTTGAATAGTTGATTCTTCTTTTTCCAGTGTCGATAATGTCTCATTTCTTTTCTCTGCAATGTTCTGCATTGTTTCTATTTTTTAGCACCTCCTGTTTTTTGCTTGTAGTATCCAATAATTAATCACATTTGTCTTTCATCAGTTGAATATATTCAATCACTCCTTTTATAAATTCTGTGTCAGAAAGTTCCATCAGACATTCTGGCTTCAGGAAATCCACTGATACTCTCCATCCCTTTGGGGGTGACATCTTGCTTTGCTCTTGTGTATTGTGTAGGATAGCTTGCTTTCTTTGAGACATTGATATGTTCTTGATTTGAAGACAATGCTTTAGAGATCAGTTGGGCAGCTACCCCACTTGTGTGTTTCTCTGAACTTCTGACTTCATTTCAGAGAAATGTCAGTTCAGAGCCTGTGAGGGCAGTCTCTTGTTGGTCAAGGTGCTCCTGATTAAAGACAAGTTGATTGACCAGATGTGTAGGTACCAGTGTGGAGCCAAATGGTGTGAGGCAGGCACAGGGTGGGGTGATCACTAGGGCAGGGCAGACACGTGGAGGACCTCACTCAAACCTCAGCTACCTGAGTGTGCTCATGATTGGGGTCCTTATGCAAATTCCTGCTGTCCATTTCCCACCCAGTGGTTTTCTTAGTGTTCCCTGCCTGGTGGCACTTATACAGGTGCCCTCACACAGCAGCCTCTGCCCAAGCAGGGTCCTGGCTCCAACAGGACCAGAAAAGGCAAAGTCAAATTCCCACCAACCCACTAGCCTCTGGCTGGTCTACAGAGTCCACAAAAGTTCAGGCAAATTACCAGTGGCTGGCTCATTTCTAGGCAGTCAGTGCAGCCCAAGAGAGCTTGGCCAAATTCCCCACCAGTGGTCATGCCCTTGGGTGCTCTCTCAGGTAATCGGCAGTGCCCCAGAAAACCCAGTCAGGATCCTACTGGCCTTTCTGCTGCCAGATTAGTTTCATAGCAGCTTGGCTGATGGTTCTGGGTGATGGCCGGATCCATGGCAGTGCCCTGGGGTCACAGAGCTATAGCGGGGGCTGAGGTGCGTGGTTTTGGAGCCGTAAGGGGGGATGGGGGGAGAGGGAGAAAGCAAGGGACTGTGGGGGAGGGCAAGGGAGCACAGGGCTGGGACACTCACTACCACCAGGAGGCAGGGGGTGGGGCTTGGGCGCTGCTGGGGGTTTATGCCACAGTACCCTGTATAGTGGGGTCACGCAGTTGCTCTTCTAGGGTCACACAGTGGTCAGCGGTGGTCGCTCCTCCGGGTTCCTTGGTGGCTGGCAGGCCGTTGCTCTTCCAGGGTCTCATAGAAGCTGGGGGCAGTTGGTCGCTCCTCCGGAGTCACACAGTGGCACGTGGTTTCTCCCTACTTGCTCCGGGTGGGTGGGTTCCACAATGGCTTGGCTGGCGTCTTTTGGCTGGGACTCAGCTGTCCTGTGTGTGGTTCAAATTCCAGCTCTTTTCCCTGTTCCATCTTTCTTGATCACTCAAGTAAGATAAATTAATGAAGCCACCATTTTGTTAATGAAGCAGCTTCCACGTGTGAAAAAACTACCAAGGAGAAAGAACATTAAATGAGAGGTACCAGCCTCAAAACTACAAGAATACTATAAAAATCACTCGCTATAAGAATAGCATCTGATGTACCAGAAGGAGTCATTTGAGTCAATTCTCCACTTGTTTCTAAGGTATACATGGCCATTAAACTTAATAGTCAAACCAAAGCCAGAGATATATTGGCAAAATTTCAATAGGAGAATAGACATGGCTCTTCAGAATGTATTAAGATCTAAAATCAAAGATTATATTAAATTGGAGAAATAAAGGAAAGCATTGCTTGGATCCAGATGCTTATATATTGGATGTATATAATATAAACCCTCAACCTGAGTGGGTGATTAAACCCAAGTCAAGTTTTTAATGTTTTCTCAAAATGGATATTTCAGTCAGTGGGAGAAGTGTTTTTGATGAGTCCATTCCTATCTCCTCTTGATTTATGGCCCCAACTTGTACTCTCTCCTGGCATCCATGATGTGAACTGTGGAAGAGAAGCTGGTTAACCACTTAAGCTGAAGCGTTGATTTGCTAGTTTATTAGAATAGTAAAAAAAAAACAGAATTTGATCCTTCCAGAAAAAGGTCCAAGCTAAAACATGGAAATTTAATGATATCTAGTATTTTATCATTGCTGAAGAAATAAACTTGGAAATATTAAAAAATAAAATAAAAGGTGTCTATCAAGGTTGTATATTTTCTACATATTTATTAAATGTATATGCTCGTCAATTCATTTGAGGAGCTGAACTATATGAAGAAAAAAGTGGTATCAGCATTCGAAGAATACTCATCAACAACCTAAATGAGGTGGATGGCACAACAGTGCTTGCTGAAATCTAAGAAGACTTGAAACACTTCAATTTGGATTACATCTCAATATGAAGAAAACAAAAGCTCTCATCCCTGGACCAATAGACAGCAGCATGATAGATGAAAAAAGGATTGAAGTTGTCAATTATTTCAACTATAAGCAACACTGTTAGTATTGGCAGTCAAGAAATCAACAGACATATTTTAGTAGAAAAAAATCTGCAAAAAAAGACATCTCCAGAGTACTAAAGACCGATGATGTTAGTTTAAAGACTAAAGTGCACCTGTTCCAAGTCACAGTCTTTACTTGCTAAGCATTTTAAAATTGGACAGTGAATAAGGAAAACAAAAGAAGAATTGATGTCTTTTAATTGTGGTGTTGCAGAAAAACACTGAATATTCCATGAGCTGCCAAAAGAACAAAGAGACATGTCTTGGAGAAAGTGCAACCAAGAGTGTCTGATGCATGACACTACTGTTATAAAACAGGGTGATTATAAAAACATGGGTGATTGGGGGAAACTAAAGGAAAGGGGAAACATAATAAACACTGCATTGAAACAGAGGAAGAAAAGAACTGTTTAAAAATCATATGTGATTAGGCATTATTTGTATAGCAACAGTCCAGAATAGAAGGTTGCATTGCAAAGTGGACTGGGGAAAGTATGGGGGGAGGAAAGTGTGAAGCAATGAATGAAAATCCAACTTTTCTGTAAATTTTCATTAAAAATAACATTTTTTTAGAAAAAATAAAGTGTAACTAGGATGCTCCTTTAACAAAACTATCTCAGATACTTTGAAGAATAGTTTTGCATAATATTCAGATATTATTGACTTAATTTCATCTGGTTCTATTGTGATGTAACCTCTATGATTTCTTTTTTACATTATTTTTTTAAAACGTTTTATACTTTATTTTTGTTATTGAGACACTACAGAGTAGACCACTTATTAACTCAACAATTTTACAATTCAAAGGCACTAGTTACATTCTTTTAGTTGTACAATCTTTTTTTTTTTAATTTTAATGAAAGTTTACAGAGACTTTGGATTTCCATTCATACATTGTTACACACTTTCCTCCCTATCAAACCCTCCTCTCAGTTCACTCTTCTCCTTGAAGAGGAAGAAAAAAAAATTCATTGTTATACAATCCTCCACCCCCCCACCCCCCAAGTCCACTTTACTATGCAGCTTATTTTGGACTCTTGTCATGAAAATAATATTTAATAGTATATTCCTTTTAAACAGTCCTCTACCTCATATGTTTCAATACAGTATACATTATTTATCCCCTTTTAAATTCTCCCCAACCCCAATGTCACTCCCGTTTTGCAACAGTGGCACCATGCAGTATTTGTCCTTTTGTGATTGAGATATTTCACTCAGCCTAATGTCCTCCAGAGTCATCCATTTTGCATAATATTTTATGAGTCCCTTGTTTTTCAAGGCAGTATAGTATTCCATTGTCTGACTATACCAACAGTTTCTCTACTGGCTTGCTGATGGGCTCTTGGGTTGTTTCCAACTCTTTGCTATTGTGAACAAAGCAGCAATAAACATGGGTGTGCATATATATGCTTGGGTGGCAGTTATGATTACTTTAGGGTATATTTTCAGTAGTGAAATTGCTGGGTCAAATAGTATTTCTATTTGCAACTTTTTGAGAAAGCACCATACAGCCTTCCATAGTGGTTGTACCATTTTACATTCCCACGAACAGTGAATAAGTGTTCCAGTTTCTCCACAACTTTGCCAGCATTTGTTGTCTGTTGTTCTGTTGAATTTTTCTATTCTTACTGGGGTGAGATGATATCTCATAGTTGTTTTGATTTGCATCTCTCTTAGAGCTAGGGATTTTCAGCACTTCTTCATGTGTTTTTTTTTTTTGCCATCTGAATGTCTTCTTTGGTGTAGTGTCTGAATATATCCTGTGCCCATTTTGCAATTGGGTTGTTTACCTTTATTTAGTTGTGGTGCTCAAGTATTCTAGAAATTCTAGATATAAATCTCTTATCAAACATGTCATTACCAAATATTTTTTTATTTGCTTACAAAGTTTATACATGTTGTGCTTCACACAATTCTTCATTCACATTATTTCATGCAATTATTCTCATACATTATATTTCATAAAATCAATCATCATTGGATCTTGCCCACCATTAACCTGTATCTGGGCAAAAAAAAACCCCAACAGGGTATGACTTCTTATTTGAGTTATTTGTGTCATTCTTTTTTTAGTTAAGTTTGTCAATGTTTTGTCAATTTTATTGGCTCTTTCAAAGAATCAGCTCCTGATTTTGTTGATGTTTCAATTGCTTTACTGTTTTCCATCTCGTTGATTAGCTTTAGTCCTTGTAATTTTCTTTCTTCCATAGGCTGTGAATTTAGGTTGTTGCTCTTTTTCTATTTGATGGAGGTGTTGGATTCTATTATTAATTTTGCTTCTTTCTTTCTTTTTGATATGTTCATCTATTGCTATGAACTGTCCCCTGAGGGCTATTATTTGTTTCTAGGATCTTTTTCATTTCGTTTTTTATTCTTCTAATAACCTATCATGCTCTAACAAGGTGTTATTTAGCTTCCTCATGGGTACTTTATAAGCTTTACCTTTTGCCATTGATTTCTAGTTTTATAACATCCTGTTGTGAGAAGATACTGTGTAGTATCCCAATGTTCCTATTTTTAAAAAAATGTTGAGGCTTTCTTTATGTTCTAATGTATTACAATTCTACTGAATGTACCATGTACACTAGAGAAGAAAGATCATCAACTTTTTTATTGGATGCAATACCCTGAATACAGCCACAAAATTGGGTTGGCTGATTGTATAGTTAAAGATTTGTGTAATTTTATTAAGTTTCTTTCCAGTTAAACTATCCTTTTATTAGAGTGGCATGCTAAAACAGGGAAAGAGTAGAGACAAGCCACATGTGTTTGGGGTGGGTGGGCAGTGGTTATTTCTCTAAGGGAAATGTCTTTCACTTGCTAGGTAAAAATACTTTTCTATCAGATATTCTTCTAACAGTCAAAATCCATAGATATCGCGCGAGGGCGGGCCTGGGCGGCTTCGGTGTCGGCTCTGCTCCGACGCTGGGGCGCTGCGCCGGCCTCTCCACGAGCCTCGGGTGAAGCTCCGGCCACGGGAGGCGCGCGAAGGGCCGCCAGCGGCGCCGCGTCGTTTGTGGCGTCGGGTCGTCGTGTCGTGACCAGCACGCGCTAGCGGTCTCCACCACAAGCAGCAGGTGTGGCTGCTACGGCTCAGAGCAGGCTCCGCGGCTGCCTAGCGCGGTCTCTGCTCGCCCCGGCCCTTCTTTTC
>NW_006400175.1:504545-507607 GCF_000299155.1 Elephantulus edwardii
CTGAAGCCATGACTCCTGATGTTTTAGCCAAGAAATTAAGTGCTGCTGAAGGCTTCGAGCCAAAGTATAGGATTCAGGAGCAAGAAAGCAGTGAGGAGGAAGAGGAGGACCTCTCTCCTGAAGAACAAGAAAAAAAGCGACAGTTTGAAATGAAAAGAAAGATGCACTATAATGAAGGACTGAATATTAAATTAGCTAGACAGTTAATTTCAAAAGACCTACATGATGAAGATGAAGAAATGCCAGAGACTACAGATGGAGAAAAGATGAACACGGAGGACTCAAATCAAGGATCTACTACAACTGACCAGCTGCAAAACAAATCATAGTTACTTGAAGAGATTGTTCAACACACAACTGTTAGATATCAGCCTTGTTATTATAATACACTGCTGCTTGTTCTCTACAGTTCATGACTTAAGTATTGAAATGCATACCAGTTATATTGCCAAGAATTAAATGGTAACTTTAGAGACTGACTAGAGTGAAAATGCCTAATTGATAACATGTATTCTGTGCCTAGTACTTCACCACAAATACAGTGTAATGTCATTAGTCCAGAACATTACTTTTATAAGAACACTGGTTAATTTGTATAAGAATATTCTATAGCTTTTTATGCTTTAGAGGTTAAACTATCTTTTTTGGGGGGTGGGGGACTAATTTATTTTCTTCTAGAAGCAGTTGCTCTTATAAACAGACTTGTTTTTTTAATTTTCATCACAACCAGTTGGAGTACAGGTTACATAGGTCAGTAGATATTCAGGTTGAAAGGTATTCTAACACTTGTCTTCAACTTGATTTGTCTGTTTAATTGAAAAAGATCTTAAGAGTTATTATTGGTTTTTCTTGGCCTATTACCCTTCAAATTCTTGTTGAGTTTTATGTTTACAAGGAAAGAATTGAACTGTTCATCAAAACTGTCTTTTGTTTCCACAAATAAATCATTGGGTTAAAAAAAAAAACAGTCAAAATCCAAATTAAGACAGACTAGGAAAAAGAATTGACCACGCGCTTCTGAAATATAACTGGCCTTTGAAAACCCTATGCACAGCAGGGCATACTTAGAGTAGACTAAAAGATATGGCAACTGAAGTTGAGCCATCAAATTTGGAAACACAAAAGAGGAGAAATAGTTGTAAGAAGAAATTAACAATTTGTACATGGAATGTGAGAAGCATGAATGTAGGAAAACTGGGCATTGTAAAAAAAGAAATGGAACACATAAATACTGATCTACTGGGTATTAGCAAAATGAGATGGATTGGCATGGGACATTTTGAATCCCACAATCATATGATTTACTATGCTGGAGATGAAAAGGTGATGAAAAAAATCAGGTCACTTTCATAGTTAAAAAGGCCATTTCTAGAAGGAATTTTGAAATACAATATTGTGAATGACAGCATAATATCGACACGCATACAAGGAAGACCTGTTAATACCATTATCATTCAAATTTATATGCCTACAACCAGAGCCAAAGAGGAGGAAACATATGATTTCTATCAACTGTTGCAGTCAGAAATTGATGGAACATGTAACCAAGATGATTTAATAATAATGGGTGACTGGAATGCAAAAGTTGGGAATCACGAAGAAGGATCAGTAGTCAGAAAATATGGACTTAGTGACAGAAATGAGGCTGGAGATATAATGATAGAATTCTGTACAAAAATTAATGATTTACTCATAACAAATACCTTTTATAAGAAACATAAACTCAGGCTATACACATAGATTTCATCGATGGGATGCACAAGAATCAGATTGATTACATATGTGGAAGGAACTGTTAGAGAAGTTCAATATCAGCAGTAAAAAAACTATGCCAGGTGCTGATTTGTGGACTAGATAATCAACTGCTTATATGCAAGTTCAAATTAATACTAAAGAAGGTTAAATCATATATACAGAAATCAACATTTGACCTGGAGTCTATCTCCCATGAATTTAAAAACCAAATCAGAAATAGGTTTGTGTGGTTGAACACTGAATGAAGACCAGATAGGCTGTGGGAAGACATCAAGAATATCATTTATGAAGAATGCCAAAAAGTCATTACTAAGAAGGAAGAAGAAAAGATAAAAATGGTCAGAAGCAACTTTGAATATTGTATTAGGGTACTGAGAAGCTAAAGCAAAGGGCAGAAGTCAAGAAGTTAAGGAGCTGAATAGAAGATTTCAAAGGACTGCAAAGGAAGATAAGGCAAAATATTATAAAGAAATGTGCAAGGAGCTGGAGTCAGAAAATCAAAGAGCCTGAACTCGCTCAGCATTTCTTAAGCTGAAAGAACAAAAGAATAAATTCAAGCCACGAATTGCAATGCTTAAGGATGCAGTGGGCAGAATATTGAATGAATCAAGAAGCATTAAAAGAAGATGGAAGGAGTATATACAGAGTCATTGTACCAAAAAGAATTGGCTGACACAGAAAAATGTCAAGAAACAACATATTATCAAGAGGCAATGGTGATGAAGGAGAAAGTGCAGGCTGCTCTGAAGGACTTGGCAAAAAATAAAGCCCCAGGAATTGATGGAATACCAATTGCTGTATTTCAGCAATCAGATGCTGCCCTGCATGTGCTCACCAAGTTGTGGCAAGAAATTGGAGGACAACTACTTGACCAACTGATTGGAAGAGATCCGTATTTATTTCCATTCCAAAAAAGGTGACCCAACAGAGTGTGGAAATTATCGAACATTATCACTCATATCACACACTAGCAAAATCCTGCTGAAGTTATTCTAGAAAAGACTGGAACAGTACATTGATAGAGAATTACCAGAAATACAGGCTGGGTTTAGAAGAGGTCATGTCACTAGGGACATTATTGTCAATGTCAGACGGATCTTGACAGAAAACAGAGTACCAAAAGAATGTCTATCTATGCTTCATTGATTATGCAAAGGCATTTGACTGTGCATAGGGATTTGAGTCTTAGAAGATCCCATTCATCTATGCTATCTTCTCCTGGTTGTAGGTTTTCCAGGATACGGGGAAGACTGTTTATGTTGTGGATTAGGACTTCTAGTGTTGTTCCTAGCTTTTCTGTAATGAAG
>NW_006400175.1:515072-521217 GCF_000299155.1 Elephantulus edwardii
GACTCTATGGCACATAACAAAAACAACATAACAACATAATTTGGAGCATTCATGTTGATTAAGGTTATGTCTTGATATTGGGCCTTTAGTCATTAGATCGTGCCCTTCCTTATCTTTATACTGGATATTTTCATCCTGAAGTTTACTTTATCAGTTATTAGTATTTCCACTTCTGCATTTTTTAAATTTTATAATAAATTTACAAATTTCTAACTTACAAATAAATTTACAAAATTCTAATACATTGTTTTCCAGACCAGATTTTTTCAATTTCCCTCACCACCCCCCACAAAATTGCAAAATCTAATGATTAATCCCTTCCCCTGCCCCACATATCCTCATCCCTCTACCTTCTACCCTTACCCTGCCCCCACCTTGGATCTTCATACTCAATCTATAGTAATAATTTTATATAATAAATTGTTTTACACTCGGTCCTTATGGCACTTTGTTAGTTCACTCAGCACAATGCTCTCCAGTCCCTCCCAAGTTAGGTAATAATTTACAAAATCATTGCTCCTGCATGCTGATCCATCGTATGAATATACCATAATTTCATAATCCATTCTATTGTTGTTAAACATCTGAGCTGTTTTCATGTTCTTGCGATGGTGAATAACACTGCTATGGACATTGGTGTGTAAGTCTCCATTTGTGTCTCAGTTCTTGTTTTCTCTGGTTATATTCCTAGCAGTGGAATAGCTGGGTCACTATGGAATTTCTTTGTTTAGCTTTTTGAAGAGGTGCCAAACTGCCTTCCAGACTGGTTGTAGTATTTTACAATCCCACCAGCAATGTATAAGAGTTTCTATCTCATTAAATCCTCTCCAACATTTATTACTTGCTGTCCTGTTAAACTTTGCCACTGCTACTCGAGTGAGATGATATCTCATTGTGGTTTTGATTTGCATCTGTCTTATTGCCAGTGATTTGGAGCACTTCTTCATGTGTCTGTTGGCTATTTGAATATTTTCCTTCGTGAAAATTCTTTTGTGTCTTTTACCCATTTTGTAATTGGGTTATCAGTCTTTTTCTTGTGGAGGCCCATGAATATTCTGTAAATTTTAGTTATGAGACTCTTTTCTGTGATGGTATTGCCAAATGTTTGTTCCCAGTCAGTAGGTTCTCTTTCACCCCTGTTTTTTTGTGTCATTTATTTGTGGTTTCTGGTTACTACGATCCAACGATTTTCCTTTGGTGTCTCTGTGTGAAAGACTTCCTTTAGAATTTCCTGTAAAGCTGGTCTTGTTTCCATGAATCCCTAAGTTCTTTCTTTTCTGTAAATGATTTAATTTCTCCTTCATATCTGATGGACAGCTTTACTGGCTACAGGGTCCTCAGCTGGTATTTGTTTCCTTTCAAGCTTCTGTATATTCTATTTCATTGTCCTCTTGCTTGCCTGGTTTCTGCTGAAAAATCAGAACTTAATCCTTTGTAAGTGACACTTTTTTCCCCCTCATAGTTTTTAAAATATTTTATCCTTATCTTTGATTTTGTAGAATTTGACTATGATATGTCTTGATGGTTTTCTTTTGGGGTCTAGTCTGTTTGGGCTTTCCTGAGCTTATTACAGGTGGGTTTCTTCATTCTTCCTAATGTCTGGAAAGTTTTCTTCTAGTGCCTCTTCCCTAATTTTCTCAGTGCTTTTCTACTCCCCTCCTTCTAGAATTATGATCATATGTATTTTGTTCTTTCTGATGTTATCCCACATGATTCTAACATTGTCTTCATTTTCTTTCCATTATTGCTCTGTTTTACCTTCTAGTATGTTTCCATTAAGTTTCTTGTTTTCCATCTGTCTGTTCTATCTCCTCTGTTCTGCATTTTTATCCTTTCAGCATATTTGAAACTTCTCTCATTTTGATATCGATATTCTGGATTGCATTTTTATGCATTTCTGTTATTTCTGTGTTGCTTGTACCTGCTTTTTCATGGGATGATTTTTTAAGTTCTTCTCCCTCTTTATTTATAGTTTCAATTTTTTCTTCCATCTTTTGCAATTTCTTCCATGGTTGTTAATATTCTTCCATTTTCTCCAACTGCCTCTGGAATACTCACTTTACTATTACTTCCTTCCTTCTTTCTATTCTTTTTTTCATCATTTGTGTCTTCTTCCATGGTTATTCATGGTTATTTATTTATTGATATGTATATCAATATGATTTTTCTGGTTCTCTGTCACTGGGGTTTGGGCTTTATTTATGGCTTTCATTATTTTTTGCATCATTTATACCTTCTTCTGTATGATTCTTCATCAATATATTTCTTCTGCCTCTCTGTCTGTAGGATATTCATGTGGTTTGCAATATGCTCTATTTTTTAGGAGAAGTCTATTTTTGTGTTTTTCAAATGTTTGAGGCTGCTTGCTTTTTCTTCACATTACGTGAAGTTTTTCTTGGATTGTTTTAGGATTGTGCTTGAGTAGGTTTTTGACAGTTCGTTATGATGTTATGGATTAGGTGCAGACTTAAAGTGTTCCCTTTGTGGGAGAGGGAAACCTACTATACCAGAAGCCCTTACTGATCCTGTGTAGTAAGAAAATTTGCCTTTCCTAAAGTCCTTCCACTTCTCTCTGTACTACAATGGGAAGCATGTTATTGTTTTGTTATGTGCCATCCAGTCACTTGTAACTCATAGCAATCCTATGTACAATAGCACAGAACCTTGACCTGTCCTCAGCCAATCTCACTAGCTCCGACATACATATCCCCAGTTACTGTGTTAATCCATTTCATCCAGCATCTTCCTCTCCTGCTCCATTCTTCTCCCCTTCCAAGTATTATGTCCTTTTCCAAGGACTGGTCCCTCCTAACAACATGTCCAAAGCATGTGAGATGGAGCTTCAAAATCCTTATCTCCAAGGAGCAGTTTGGTTTCATTATCTCCAAGACAGACTTGTTTGTTTCCTTGTTGGTTCATGATATGTTCAAGACTCTTATCCAGCAAAAAACTCAAAGGCATCAATTTTTCTATCATCTTTAGTCATTGTCCAGCTCTCTGACAATTTCAAAGACCGTAGCCTGAAGAATAAGGCACATTTTAGTCTCTGGACTGGCATCATTGCTCTTTAGCACTTTGGAGAGGTCTCTGAAAGCTAATCTTTTGATTTCCTCACTGCTGGTGCTAAGAGTTTTAACTGTGGAGCTAAGCAAGCTGGAATTGCTAACAATTTCTGTTTCTTCTCCATCCATCATGGTACTGCCAAGTGTTAAAATTTGGTCTTCTTGATGTTGAGCTTCAATCCACACTGAAGACTAAAGTTCTTGACCATCTGGAGCAAACACTCCAGGTTCTCTTCAGATAAAAAACAGAGGTGAGACAAAAGGAAAGTGAAGAATAAATTAGAATCATGTGGGATAACATCAAAAGAACAACATATGTATGATTGGAACTCCAGAACAAGAGTGAGAGAGAAGGAAAGTACTGAGAAAATTGTGGAAGAGGTACTAGAAGAAAAATTCCCAGCTTTCATGAACAATGGGAAAATCTACAATAAAAAATCTCAGTGAAACACAGTCAGACTAGACCCCAGGAGAAAAACATCAAGACATATCATAGTCAAAATCTCCAACATCAAAGATAAAGATAGAATACTAAAAGTTGCATGAGAAAAACAAAGTGTCGCCTACAAAGGAGAACCAATTAGATTAAGCTCTCATTTCTCAACATAAACCATGCAAGCAAGAGCTCAATGGGAAGATATACACAAAATGCTGAAAGAATGAGGATCCTGCACCTAATGAAGTTACCTATCAAATATGAAGGGAGAAATTAGCTTTTTCACAGAAAAGACAGTAACTTAAGGAATAAGAAATTCTAAGATAAATCCTTCACAAAGAAACACCAAAGGAAAGTGGATGGGTCAAAGTAGCCAAAACCAACAACAACAACAAAGAAAGACAGCAAAATGGCAGTGATAAAGCCTGGCCTGTCAATGATCACACTTAATTTGAATGGCTTAAATGAATCAATAAAAAGAAAAAGAATAGCAGAATGGATTACAAAACAAAAAGAAACAAACAAAAACCCCAACAACACCAAATCCCCTCAATATACTACGTACAAGAGACACCTCTAAGAACAAGGAAAACAATAGACTGAAAATTAGAGGCTGGAAAATTATATGTCAAGCAAATAGCATCCACAAAAAAATTCATGATGAAATCACCATAAAAGATAAGGGAAGGCTCTAAATAGTGATTAAAGCACAACAGATCAAGAAGACATAACCTTGATAGGCCTGAAAACATATAAAACAGTGAACAGAATAAAAAAAAGAAATAGTACCACAATAATGGAAAGAGGCTTTAACTCACCACTTTCACCAAAACATAGGTGAACATGAAAGAAACTTAACAAATATGCAGAAGAACTAACCCATACAATTAGCCTACTTGATTTTGTGAATGTATTTAGATTACAAACCAAAACTTTATTTACTTTCTTTTGAAGTGCACATGATATACTCTGAAAAATCGATCATATATTAGAACACAAAGCAAGCCTTAACAAAACACAAGCAAATAAGCAGAGAATGTGACACCTCCTTTGAGACCAGAGAGTCTTGTGCCAGCCAGACTTACAAGAGACCACCAGGGGTTGTAGCAGAGAACTACACTCCACATGAGACAGAAAAAGGGAACCAGAGTTAAGAGCCTTGACCTAAGTTTGTTGGGGGATTGGTAATAGTGAGGATGTGTGTGAGTCATAATTAGCAACACTAAGAACTTTGTAACACTGGCCTAAAACCGTGAGACTGAAGGATCTGTGAACATTGGGAAGCTTTGGATATTGTTCCAACTGAGAAATTGTTTATTGTTGCCAATTGAAGTTGTTGTTGTTATTGTTGATTGCCTTCAATTCAAGTATGACTAATAGCAACCTTATGAACATAAGGCTTGAAACCCCTCTACAACTATCCACATTTATCAAAATTCATAGGATTTCTGGAGGCATGTTATTTAGGAAGTGGATGCCCCTTCCAAATTTGTCATAGTATGTTATTGCTTTTATATGCCAATGAGTCTCTTGTGATGTATAGTGACCCTACGTACAGAAGCTCTTGAACCCTTCCTCACTAACACCAACACACCAAACCCCATTACCCCAGTTAACTCTATTAATCCATCTCATCCTGGGTCTCCCTCTGCTGCGCTGTCCATCCACCTTTCTGAGAATGATGTCCTTCTCTAAGGACTGAGCTCTCCTGGCCACATGCCCAAAGTAAGTGAGGTGAGCTTCAAAATCCTAGCCTCCAAGGAAAGACTTAACTTCACTATCTCCAAGATAGATCTATTTGTTTTCTTGGCAGTCCATAGTATGTTCAAAACTCTTCTCCAACACCACAACTCGAAGGCATTTATTCTTCTTCTGTCATCCTTAGTCATTGTCCAACTCTCTGAAACATAGAAAATAATTGAGAAGGCCATGGTCTGGATTAGGAGCACCTTTGTATCCAGATTGACATAGTTGCTCTTCAGCACTCTGGAGAGGTCCATGACAGCAGATTTTCCCAATATAATAACCCCAATAAATCCACAATTATGAAAAAACCTTTGAAATAGTGCAAAGTATCTTTTCAAACAACAATGCCATAAAACTAGATGTTACTGACAAGAGGATAAAGCTTATAAAACCATCCATGTGGAAACTAAACAACACCCTGCTTAAACACCAAACACTATTGGATTATAGAAGAAACAAAAACTAAATAAAAAAGTTTCTTAAAACAAATAAAAGTGAAAATAAGATATATCAAAATCTCAATTACATGATTAAGGCAATCCTTAGATGACAGTTCATAGCTATAGGGAAATACATAAAAAAAGAAGAAAGAAACAAAATTCATGGTGTAACTCAACATCTCCATCAAATAGAAAAAGAGCAACAATCTAACCCCGAAGAAATAGAAAGCCGAAAAACAATTGAAACCATCAGCAAAACCAAGAGCTGCCTATTTGAAAGGGTCAATAAAATAGAAAAACCATCGGCAAACTTCCTTGTATGTGTATGGATATTATCCTATCACTCACAAGATTATGTTTCAGGATTGTTTGTTGTTGTTGTTATGTGCCGTCGAGTCGTTTTCGACTCATAGCGACCCTATGCACAACAGCCCTAAACCCTGCTCTGTCCTGCGCCAACC
>NW_006400175.1:522032-533769 GCF_000299155.1 Elephantulus edwardii
TGAACCATGCAATGTTAGCCTGCTCTGTTCTGACTACTGCCTCTTGATCCAAGTACAGGTTTCGCATTAGCACAATTAAATGTTCTGGGATTTCCATTCTTCTCAGAGTCAGCCACAGTTTGTTATGATCCACACAGTCAAATGCCTTTGCATAATCAATGAAACACAGATTTTTTGACTATGAATGTAGCACCACTCTTCCTCTGTTTTTCATTATCTGCATAGTACACTATATGATTATCTGATTCAAAGTAGCTAATGCTAGTCCAGTGCATCTCACGTATATGCCTAGTATGTTGATATTCATGTGTTCCATTTAACTTTTAGCAATTTCCAGTTTTCCAACATTTAAGCTATGTATATTCCATGTTCCAATTTTTAAACAGTGTTTGTTATTGATTTCCTCATTTCAACTGACTTCCAATCTGGGCTCTACCACTCTTTGTTCAGTGTTCATAGGGTTTTCAAAGGCCTGTTATATTGGAAGCGGATGGCTCATCCTCCCTTCTAGTTTGTCTTAATCAGGGAGCTCCACCACAAGCTGTCCATGATAGGAAATACTTATGGCATTTGGCACACCAGTGGCACAGATTTTAGAATCACAGCAACCTCAAATTAACATAGTACAGCAAACTGACAGACAAGTGCTGCACCACTTAGAACAACATTCTCTCAAAACAGAATTAATGCCAGACCTGAGGGCTGAAGGCATCAGGATTGGAGGGAGATTTATCAATAACCTACTTTATTCACATGACACAACCTTGCTTGCTGAAAGTGAGCAGGACTTGAAGCACTTGCTGCAGAAGATCAAAGAATGCAACCTTCCGTATGGATTGCATCTGAAAGTTAGGAAAACAAAGATTCTTATCACTGGGCCAATAGACAGTGTCATGATGGATGGAGAGGAGATTGAAACAGCTGTTGACAGCTTCATCTTGCTTGGATCTCCATTAACACCTTTGGTACCAGCAGTCTGGAAATAAAGAGTTGCGTTGCACTGGGAAAAGCTGCAGTTAGGAACTTTTCCAAATTATTGAGGAATAGTGATGTCAATTTGAAGACTAAGGTACATCTGACTCAGGCCATAGTCTTTCCTACTACCTGCTATGGATAAAACAAGGATGATAGAAAAAGAATTGATGCCTTGAGCTGTGGTGTTGGAGAAGAGCACTGAACATCCTGTGGATGGCCAAGAGAATGAACAGATGTGTTATAGAGAGGGTACAGCCCAAGTGTTCTTTGGAGGCAGAAGTGATGAGGCTTTGCTTCACAAACTTTGGACATGATGCTGCAAAGAGTGGAGGGTAGGCAAAAGAGAGGAAGACCCTCAACCAGGTGGATTGACAAAGTGACTGCTGCAATGGGCTCTTGTGTGACAGGAAGTGTAAGTATGGTGCAAGATAGAGCAGGGTTCACATCTTTTTTCCATAGGGTTGCTATGAGTTGTGCTTGGCTCAACAACACCTAACAACCACAATAAAATTGGCAAAATTAACGACAGTAAAGAAAGTGAAGGCAAAAATAACTGGAATAAGTAATAAATAAAGTGATGTCATACAGACCCAGTTGAAATTAAGTAGATAATAACAGATTATGAAGAGCTACAAGGGATCTCTCCAGAATACTGGAAAGCAACAACGTCAGTCTAGAGACTAAGGTGCACTTGATCCAGGCCATAGTCTTTCCAATTGCTTGCTATGTGTTAGAAATCTGGACAATGACTAAGGATGATAGAAAAAGAATTGATGCTTTTGAGTTGTGGTACTGGAGAAGAGTGTTGAATATACCATCGCCTGCCAGGAGAACGAAGAGTTTTTTACTAGAGAGAGTGAAGTCAGCCTGCTCCTTGGAGGCAAGTATTCTGATGTTTCATTTGACATACTTTGGGCATGTTGCAAGGAGGGACTGGTCCTTGGAAAGGGACATCATTCTTGGAAGGGTGGATGGAGAGAGAAAGAGAGGGAGACCATCGATGTGATGGATTGATGCAGTGACTGGGATAATGGTAGGGGTGTTGGAGACAATGAAGTTGGTACAGGAAGAGCATGTTTCAGAGCTGTTGTACATAGGGTCACTATGAATCGCAGGTGACTCTACGGCACATAAAAATAATAACAATGTACTCGGATAAATTTAGAAATCTAGAGAAAATAGACAACAAATTCTTAGACACATCCTTTACAAAGTGTCATACATGGAACACTTGAACAGATTCAATACAAAAGAAGAAATTGGATAGGTC
Organism: Elephantulus edwardii; assembly: GCF_000299155.1. NCBI lineage: Eukaryota > Metazoa > Chordata > Mammalia > Macroscelidea > Macroscelididae > Elephantulus > Elephantulus edwardii. The sequence goes on from NW_006400175.1 coordinate 524,278, forward strand.
ATAAAAAGACTCCCTGCTAAAAAAGTCCTGGCCCTGGTGGCTTCATGGTTGTATTCTATCAAACATGCAAAGAGGAACTATCACCAATCCTACTTAAATTATTTTGAAAAATAGGAACACTCTCAGAGTCATTCTATGAAGCAAGCATAACACTAATATCAAAAAAAGAAAACTACAAACCAATATCTCTCATGAATATGGGTGGAAAAAATCCTTAACAAAATTCTGGCCAATATAACTAAACAGTGTATTAAAAATAAAATTCATCATGACCAAGTGTGATTTGTAATAGATATGCAAGGATGGTTCAACATAAGAAAAACAATCAGTTTAATTCATCACAAAGCAAAACCCAAAATTCACATGAATTAACGAAGAAAACGCCTCTGATAAAATTCAACATCCCTTCTTGATCAAAACACTCAGAAAAATAGGAATAGAAGAAAATTCCCACAAAATCCGGCATTCCTTTCCAATTAAATAATTCCACAAAATAAGAATAGAATGGAATTTTCTTAAAATGGGCAAAGCATATAAGCAAAATCATGAGCTAACATTATCCTCAACAGAGAAAGACTAAAAGCATTCCCCCTGAGACCAGGGATCAGGCAAGCATTCACTTTAACCACTCCTCTTTAATACTGTATTGGAAATACTTGCTAGGGCATTACAACAAAAGAAGGAAATAAGAGACATTCTAATTGGAAAAGAGTTTGTAAATTTTTTTCTATATGCAGACAATATTATAGTGTTCACAGACAACTTCAAAGATTCAACCACAAAAATGCCTCTTAGATCTAGTAGACCAATTTAGTAGAAGAGCAGGATACAGGATCACAATACAAAAATCAGTGGGATTCCTCTGTAGTAACAAAGGAGACACAGAAAGGGACACTAAGAAAGCAATTTCATTTACAATAGCCAGCCACAAATTGAGATACTTGGGGGCAAACTTAAACTAGAGACACAAAAGACCTTTAGAAAGAAAAGTACCAAACACTACTCTAAGAAATTATAAAAGACTTTAATTAATAGAAAAATATTGCCTGCTTATGGATAAAAAGACTCAAAATAGTCAAAATGACAGTCCTACAATCTGAATGTTCAATGCATTCCAAAATCATGAAAGAAAAAAGTGGACCAAACTTAGAAGGCACTAGACTATGGTACAAAGAGACTGGCAAATACAGCCAGAAATGCACAACCAAGAGAGGATAACATCAATGAATGGGACCTTTTAAAGACTAAATCTCTGAGTGCATAAAAAAATTTTTCAATAAGACAAAAAGAAAATCTACTGATGGGAGGAAAACATTTGGCAATGCTATCTCAGACAAATGTCTCATAAAAGTAGTTTACAGAAAGCTACAGAACACCCACAAGAAAACAGTTGAAAATGCAATTACAAAATGGGCCAAAGACATGGGAAGACTTTTCAGAGGAAGACATTCAGATGGCCAATGGACACATGAAGAGATGCTCAAAATCAATAGCAGTAAGAGAGATGCATATTAAAACCACAATGAGATACCATCTCACTCCTGTAGCAGTGACAAAGTTTAATAGGATAACAAGTAATAAATGTTCATAGCAGCATTATTGACAATAGCAAGAAAATGGAAGCAGCCAAAACGTTCATCAACAAAGGGATGGCTTGAGAAATTGTAGTACATTCATGATGTGGTACATGATGGAATACTGCGGAGCACTCAGAGGCATTGATCTTGAAAAATATTATGTAACATGGAAGAGGCTAAAGAGAATTATGTTGTGTGACTAACTCAATCTCAACTAGCAAGGACAACTATTGTATAAGACCATTACTTCAAAAATGGAAGATTGTTGGTAGATCTTCCACCAATCCTGATGCCACGCTTCTCCTCATAGAGACCAGCCTCTTGGATAATCTGCTCTGCATACAGGTTGAAAAGGTATGGAGACAGGACACATCCCTGGCATACACCCTTCCCAATTTTGAACCATGCAGTGTTGCCCTGCTGTGTTCTGACGACTGCCTCTTGGTCCAAGTATAGGTTTCGCATTAGCATGATTAAATGTTCTGGGATTCCCATTCTTCTCAGAGAGTCAGCCACAGTTTGCTATGATCCACACAGTCAAATGCCTTTGCATAATCAATGAAACACAGATAGACGTTCTTCTGGTATTCTCTGACTTATAGACCTTGAAATTATTATGTCAGTCCTTCTCATGAAAGGTTTTCCCTTTTTTCCCAGCCCCTCATACAATATAAGTCAAAGATACTGGCCATCCTTGCTTCTAAAGGACATTATAACTACACTTCTTCCAGGATAGGTTTGTTCTTTTGACAATTATAAATTCCATATTCCTTACCAGCATCATAATAAAGACATTAAATTAACTTTGGAATTCCTAATTCATTATCCGGCTTTTCCTTGCATGAGAAGAATTTTAGCCTCTGGTCTTAGCATATTTTGTTAAATGTGGCTTTTTCTTCTCAAACTGCCCTTTAAAATCATCTCCTCAGCTCTCTTTTTCATTTCTTAGCTTCTTCACATTCAAGAACAAGTGTCAGGAGATGTTCTGATATTCGTTTGTGATATTTTCTTTTTAACGATCTTTTGCTTTCTTCAGATATCATTCCACAACTCATCTGATCATTAGTCATTAGTGTTAAATGCGTCTAAAGCTGTTCTTGATATGATCTTTAAGTTCAGATTTGTTATATTCTATTTCTATTTTTATTCTTATGAAGTTTTCAAGTTCTTATTTCAAATTTTTGAATCTCACTGTGGAATGACTCTATAGGTTAAGTAGAGTGTAGAAACAAAGCTAAAAGTAATTTGTTTGATTTAAAGGACAAAGTATCAATGGCTTCCAAACCTTAATGGAGCACAAGCAGCATCCCACTTTATTCCAGTAAAAGGCTAGTTCTTCTTCCTAGGATCAGTCCAGTAACAACGTATATCATCCTTGGCTTGTCAAGTTGTGCCTCTAGTCTTTCTGAATGAGTTATGGATCTCCCAACAACATTTGTGAGAGTGTCTTTGATGCACTGTGATAAGATAGGTGTACTGGACTGAGATGCTGGAAATGTATGTTGATTTCTTAGGGGATAAATATATATTACTATTTTCCAAATTCAAATATAAAAACTGAACAAAAAAGTCAAGTATAGAGATTAAGCCATCATCCTTATCTGTAACAAAAACTAGATTGTCTTAGATATTTGTTTGTACTGAACATCTTCATATTCCACTTTCATACTAGAAAACCTTACCAATCAACTCAGTGACAGTACTGGACAATTCTGGAGCTACCCAGGGGCCTTGTCGTACAACTGTGTGCAAAGAATTGTGGTTTTTCATAGTAGACAGGTCCTAGGGAGATATTTATAGGAGTGAATGCTCTAGATTAATTTCCTCTCCACAGGCAATCTTTTCCTTTAGAAAGGGGGCAGGAGGGGTGAAGGAAGGTTGGAAGCCTTTCTTCCACTTGATTTTTCTCCTTAAGAATAGAAGAAATGCCATATTATCTATACAGGTTGCTGTTATGTACCATTGAATCAGAACTGACCCATGGCTGACCTGCTAGTGCATTTTCAGAGGCAGTAAATTGCATGGTAGAAGAATTCCCATTTTACCATGGAGTAGCTGGTGGATTAAAAATGTATGCCTTTGGGTTGGCAACACAAATCCTGACCACTAGGCCACTAGAAGTCCCTTCTATAAGGTAGTGTAAGTTAAAAACTTTCACCTGTCTTTTATGCTACAAAAAAGTTTGCTTACAAACAAAGGTATACTTGCTTGCAGTGTCCTTTCCGTGTATACCAAGTGTTTATCTACTCTCTGAGCCTAGAGAAACAAAATAACTTTTGTGTGGAACATCTCTATTGTGCTGGGGTCTGGAGGCATGGGGGAATGTGGTGCAGAAAATGCTCAACCCCAAAACTTGCACCCAGAAGTAATACCTAACTTTTGGTTATGTTCATTGGCCAGACAAGTCAGATGAGCAAGGTTGCTATCAATAAATAAGAGGAAAATGCAATAATATAATTTACTATGCCTTCTGGTTGACCACACATTTACCACACATTTTATGGCATTAAAAAGTTAACTTTATTACAATTTAAGAGGCTACAAATCTGCATTCAGGATCTGGGCTCTAGAGAAAACTTTCTGCATCAGGTTGGAGGAAGTTTTTTTTTAGCTTCTGCTCTTGAGCAATCTTCATGTGGCTTGACAGCTATCTTTCTTTCCTCACCTGTCCTTGCCTTCTTGCTTTCAATCTCCTCCCTATCTTTAAAAAGAAAATTTGAAGATTCTTCTTACACTAATGCTCTCTCATTAACATAAACAGACAGCCCAAATTGTATTACAACCACAGTAATGGAGGTTAGAATTCACAACACAAATTTTTTGAGCATACTGTTCAATCTATTGTTGTTGTTGTTATGTGCTGTCGAGTCATTTGCGACTCATAGCAACCCTATGTACAACAGCCCTAAACCCTACTCTGTCCTGTGCCAATCGCATTGCCTCTGACACACCCATCCCGATTACCCCAGTCACTGAATCAATCCACCTCATAGAGGGCCTTCCACTCCTGCGCTGTCCCTCCAACCCTACCAAGTATAATGTCCCTCTCCAAGGACCAGAAATGTGGCTGGGTAGGCTTAAAGTAAATACTGTTTAGATGAGGTCAGTGAAATGGTTATATGGTTACTAGCTAGTGAATTGTCATAGCAATATTCTTGTCATTTTATTAACTGCTCCTGTTAGTAATTAATCTTTAGGTCACAGACAGAAAATAGATGATTATGAGTGACTTATGCAGAACTCTCTAAACCAGGACACTAACTAGGTACAAAGATTGGCCATCAGGGTAACTTGGCATTTCTTCTAAGGTGCCCCTGAGTGAACTTAAACCTCGTTCTGCCAGGTAGTCAGATATAGTTTATTATCAGAACCATGTCTGAGTGCCCCATACCCTCAGTATCATGTCCATCCTACCCAGAAGTTCTGTGCTTCCGAGTCCCAATTAGCTTCACATTTAAACCTACTACTCCATCCATGAACAATAATATTGATTGTTTCTTCCCACTTTCTCTAGATCTGATCAACAAAAACAATTTATTCCTCATATGCCACTCCGGAGGGGCCTCTGGCTTCTGGAAGAGAGGCCAGGATGGAACGCTCGGGTGCTTGTGGTTTTCTTTTTGCCACAAGTGGGTGTCGGCAGAGTGGACCTCCCAGATGAACTGGAAGTCTGTGGCCCAGAGGTTGCCAGCATTTGGACATGCTGGAATGGTAAAATACAGAAATGTCAATCTTGTTTTTCATTATTTCTATTCAAACATTCTTCTAGGTCCTATATAGCCCCGGTGTGTCCACTTGCCCTACAGAGGTAACTTGTGGTTGCTGTGAAGCTGAACACTGTGACACTGATGTGTCAAATGCATTAATGGTCACCCATGATGGACAGTGTTTGGTGGCGCTCTCTGATTAAAACAAGCTTGGAAGCAGGAGTGGCATCCACTTCCATAATAGCTTGCATGGGGAAACCCTATGAGCCTGGAGAAAGGATGAAAGTCACACACGTGTTGAGGAGTTTCGTTCATAGGGTCGCTATGAGTCGCCTACAACTCGACAGCATTTAACAACAACAAGAACTGATTAAAGGTATAAATATGAGAGGCAACTTGGTATCAGGAATGCCATCCAGATGGGATATGAGAACGATGTTAGGAGAGAAAACACAGATATGACTGAGATATGGAAAAATACAAACTTTCACAGGCATTATAGTTACCCAGACACAGAATGTGGTGTTAAGATCTTGAGTATTTTATGCGCTTGCTTTACATTTTATTTCCTACTTCTATTTTATTCCTCTGTGAAAACACAGAAATGGGAAATTGGGAATCTACTGTGAGGAGAATGTTCCACTCACTTGGTATGGGAAAGCATGGACTCCATGTCATCTCTGCACAGACTTTTCTTCAGAAACAAGTTATTTACTGTCTCTGGGATCCATTTTTAAAATTTTGTCCACAGATGTGAAAATATCACCTTTGCCTATCCAAAATAGTCTACAGAAGACTCATTCTCTCCACTCTTGCACTTTTTAATGGATCTCTTAAGAAGCATGTGTTTCTCCTTTGCTTCTACATCCCCCTGCTGACTGCTTTGTGAATAGTCCAGTTAAAACATAAAGTGGGCTGAAGGAAGAGAAGAAAATAGCTTGAATTTTTTTCAAATAAGAAATTATTGGCTTATTTCCTCAAATTAGTTTATGAATTAAAATATAATGCCAATCAGTACCCCTTGATAAAATGGTTTTCAAATTCATATTAAAGAATAAATTATCAAGAAGGTTCATGACAGCCTGAAAAATTACATAATGAAGAGGACAAAATATAAAAGAAAGTTCTCATTATAAAAATCATAGCAGTTTCACAAGAATAGACACATATCAGTACAACTGAACTGGAAACAATCATGCAGAGAAATAGAGAGGAAAAAGTCAACAAATGGTAAAGTGATATTTCAAGTTAAGAATCAAAGTTCGGAATTCCATAAATGATATGGGAATAATAAACTACCTATTAAAATCTAAACCATACATTCACAAAATTAAATTTCAATTTAACTATGTAGATCTAAACTTTGAGAAGAAAACCATATAAACATTAAAGGAATATATTTTGCAGTAAAAAACTCAAACTTATTAGAAAGAGACAGAACTGATTCATTGGTTTCTGATGCTATAAATCTCAGAAGAGATTGATCATCTTTCTGCTGTGGAGACACAGGTGGATTCAAATTGCCCTCTAGGCAGTAAACTCCCTAAGCAGTGGGTCATCACAGCTCCTTAAATTGTAACAAGAAAAGACTGTTCATCTTTCTCTCAAGATTGACAGTTGTATTTGAATTGCCAAAGACAAATGGTCTTTGAATTATCAGCATAACTTTCTAAAGATTATCCCACTAGAGCTCCTGTTTGGAGTAGGAAAGATTTTTTTTGTTTTTGTTTTTGTTTTTTTGAAGGAGTAGGAAAGTTTTTTAAAACTATATAAACATATAAGGATAGTGAAAAACTAGGCAAGTATTCAATCTGTTGCCCACATTATATGATTACAAAAATGAATTTGAGAGACACAATTAAATTCCTGATAACAATACACATAAGGAAAATAAATGGTCATTGAATATATGGAAAATTATGTAAATATTCACCATCCATCAAAGAAATGCAAAGGAAAACCATAATAATTTCATTTGCACAGATGTGCATCATCAGATTGTGAAAATTAGAAGCCTTTTCTATAATGATTGGTGAAAATGTGAAGAAAAAGACACTGATTCTACCCTGGGGAGTAGGGTATTACTCAGTAAACAGTGTTATGTCTATGATATGCAATGCTCTACACAAAAACATAATCAGAAGGATAAAGTAAATACCAATGTATGATTTAGTAAACTCTCTGGATATATTTTATGGACTGCCAAAAGAAGAAACATACATGTCTTGGAAAAAGTGCAACCAGTGTGCTCCTGAGAGGCAAAGATGGTGATGCTTTTGTCTCTCATGCTTTGGGCATGTTGTTGTTGTTGTTGCTGTTGTTACGTGCCATTGAGTCACTTGCGACTCATAACGACCCTATGTACAAGAGCCCTAAATGCTGCTCTATTCTGTGCCAACCTCGCAGTCTCCGACATACTTATTCCTACGGCTCCAATCACAGAATCAATCCATTTCCTCAAGGATCTTCCTCTCCTGTACCATTCCTCCACTCTCCCAAACATGATGTCCCTCTCCAAGGATCAGTCCCTCCTTGAAACATGCCCAGAGTATGTCAGATGAAGCTTCAGAATCCTTGACTCCAAGGAGCATTCTGGCTCCACTCTCTCTAGGACAAACCTGTTTGTTCTCCTAGCAGTCCATGGTATATTCAACACTCTTCTCCAGCACCACAGCTCAAAGGCATCAATTCTCTTTTTAGTCACTGTCCAACTCTCCGATGCATAGTATGTAATTGCAAAGACAATAGCCTGGATCAGGCACACCTTAGTCTCCAGCCTGATGTCGTTGCTCTTCAGTACTCTTAGAGGTCCCTCACAGCTGACTTTCCCAATGCAATTTGTCTCTTGATTTCCTGGCTGCTGTTACCAATAGTGTTGATTGTGGAGCCAGGCAAACTAAAACTGTTAACTATCTCAATCTCTTTACCATCCATACTGATGCTACCAATTGGCCCAGTCGTGAGACTCTTTGTTTTCTTGATGTTGAGCCTCAATCCATATAGGAGACTTAGGTTACCAAAAAAAGAAGAAACGTTATCTAAAACAATTGTGCAGAGTTCCTGGGGGAGGGTGGCTTACAGTTCTTTTTTTGTTTACTTAACTGTAGATTCTAGTTCTCATGTTTATTTTCTGTGTTTGGGCAGTATATTTTCCTTTATGTTGAAGGTGATTATAATCTAGGTATTTAGCAAGGTTATAAAATCTTTATAACAACCTTAATTTTTTCCCTGTTTGCTATTGGCAATATTGGTTGAAATATTAATTTATATAAGGATTGTTGTTGTTGATTTCCGGTGAGTCAAGTAGGACTTATAGCAACCTTATGAACAAAAGGCCTGAAGGCTTCCTATAACTATTGTCATTTATCAAAGTTCATAGATTTACCAGAGGCATGTTATTTAAGAAGTGGGTGCCACTCCTGCTTCTAAATATTAGGATTACTCTCTGTCTTTCCCGGTAAGTGATACTCAGAGGAACAAGACAGGAATTTCTTTACATTTATTATTTTTTTTCCTTTCTCTTTATATCAGTTTTGGTGAAATATCAACCTCCATAAACAGTGACTGCCTAGAAATTCTTATTTATTTCAACTTAATGGTTGTATTTTATTTATATCCTCTTTCTTCCTGTACTGGTTAGAAATACATTCACAATCATGTCTTTTAATATATCATTTTAGTGAACACTTAGAGAGAATTTGGATTTCCATTCATTCATTGCTGCACTTCTCTCCCCGCCCAGCCCTCTCCCCCCACACCCCCAGCTCACTCCTCTCTTTCAAAAGTAAAAGAAAGACTCCCTCCCTGGTACACAATGCCCCCGCACCCCTCCCACCGCCCCAAGTACATTCCACTATGCAACCTTAATTGTGGACTCCTCTGATAACCATAATACCCTATCATACATCGCTTTTAAATTATTCAGTCCCTCATCTGTTTCAGTGCAGTATACAAAATTTATCCAGTTTTCTCAGTCTTACCCGCACCCTGATATCAGTCCCATTTCACAGCAGGGGCACCATGCAATATTTGTCCTTTTGCGACTGAGATATTTCACTCAGCATAATGTCCTCCAGGCTCACCCATTTTGAATAATATTGAATGAGTTCCTTATTTTTCAATGCAGCATAGTATTCCATTGTGTGAATATACCACAGCTTCTCTACCCTTTCGTTTGTTGATGGGCACCTGGGTTGTTTCAAACTCCT
>NW_006400175.1:535629-537033 GCF_000299155.1 Elephantulus edwardii
TTTCCTTATGTTGAACCACCCTTGCATACCTGTTATAAAGCCCACTTGGTCATGATGGATTATTTCTTTGATGTATTGTTGAATTCTATTGGCCAGGATTTTATTCAGTATTTTTGCATCTATGTTCATAAGAGATATTGGCCTATAGTTTTCTATTTTGTTGGTGTCCTTTCCTGGCTTTGGTATCAAGGATCTGTTTGCTTCATAGAATGAGTCTGGGAGAATTTCATCTTTCTCTATTTCCTGAAATAGTCTATGTAGAATTGGTGACAAAAAAAAAAAAAGAAAGAAAAAGAAAAAAAGAATTGGTGACAATTCCGCTTTGAATGTTTGATAAAATGCACCAGTAAAACCATCTGGTCCAGGGCTTTTTCTGGTTGGAAGTTGTATTACCTTTTCAATTTCTTCTTTTGTAATGGGTCTGTTCAGATGTTCAATTTCAGTTTCTTTTAGTTTAGGTAGGTTGTGCATTTCTAGGTATTTGTCCATTGCCTCTAGGTTTTCACATTTGTTTGCGTGTAATTTTTCATAATACTCTAATGTTAGCTTTTTATTTTCATTGGTTCTGTTGTGATGTTGCCTGATTTATCTCTTATTCGCATTATTTGTGTTTTATTCTTTCTTTTTCTTTGTGAGTTTTGCTAATAGTTTATAGATTTTATTGACCTTTTCAAAGAACGAACGCCTAGTTTTGTTGATAGATTCAATTGTTTTTTGGTTTTCTATTTCATTTCTTTCTGCTCTAATTTTTATAATTTCTGTTTTTTTAGAGCACGTCGGGTTTTCTTGCTGCCCTTTTTCAATTTGCTGAAGATGCTGAGTTATAGAATCAATGTTAATTTTTCTTGCCTTTTGATGTGTTTGCCTATTGTTATAAATTGGCCTCTAATTACTGCTTTGGCTGTTTCCCAGAGGTTTTGGTAAGTGGTGTTTTCATTGTCATTTGTTTCAAGAAACTTTTTAATTTCATTTTTTATTTCTTCTAGTACCCAGTCGTGTTCAAGCAAGGAGTTGTTCAGCTTCCAAATGCATGTATTTTTTCTCTTTTATCCTCCTATTATTAATTTCTAATTTTGTAGCATTATGGTCTGAAAAGATGCTTTGTATTATTTCTATGTTTTTGAATTTATTGATGCTTGCCTTGTGTACCAGAATGTGATCTATTCTAGAGAATGTTCCATGTACATTGGAGAAGAAGGTATACTGTGTTTTTTTGGGTTGCATTAGCCTGTAAATATCTATGAGGTCAAGTTGGTTTATTGTATGGCTTAATTCTTCAGTATCTTTGTTGAGTTTCTTTCTGGTAATTCTATCTTTTCTTGAGAGGGGTGTATTGAAGTCTCCAAGTATTATAGTAGTGTTGTCTATTTCCTTTTTCAGTTTTGTTAATGTTTGTTTTATGTA
>NW_006400175.1:537860-562852 GCF_000299155.1 Elephantulus edwardii
AAGTTTTCCTCTAGTAATTCTTCTACAACTTTTTCAGTGCCTTTACTTGCTTCTTCCTTTTCTGGGATTCCAATGATGCACATGTTATTTCTCTTGATGGTGTCCCACATTATTCTTAGGTTTTCTTCTTTTTCCTTCCTTTTTGAGTCTGCTTTCTGCTCTAGCAAATCCGTGGTGACAATTTTGTCTTCTATTTCATTGGTTCTTTGTTCCATCTCTTCAACTCTGTTCATGTGCCACTCCATCAAGTTGACAGCATCTGAAACATTGGACCTCATATTTTGGATAGTGGTTTACTGTTTTTTTTTTTAGTGCCGTTAATGTCTCGTTTGTTTTCTCTACATTATTCTGGACTGGTTTTTTGTTTTGTTTTGTTTTGTTTTGTTTTTAGTTCCTCCTGGTTTTTGTTTGTAGTATCCTGTAATTCTTCAAGTTAGTCTTTCATCCATTGGAAATATTCAATCATTGTTCTTTTAAATTCTGTGCCAAAAAGTTCCATCAGACTTTCTGCCTTCAGGAAATCCATTGATAATGTGTCACCCTTTGGGGGTGATATCTTGCTTTGTGCTTGTGTATTGTGTGGGACAGCTTGCTTTCTTCCAGACATTGATATGTTCTCAATGAAGATAACGCTCTAGAGATCAATTGGGTAGCTATTCCACTTGTGCTTTTCTCTGAACGTCTGACTCCAGGGAAATGTCAGTTCAGAGCCTGTGAGAGCAGCCTCTGGTAGGTAAGATAGGTCAAGGTGCTCCAGATTAAAGGCAGGTTGATTAACCAGATGTGTAGACACAGGTGTGGAGCCAAAAGGGAAGGGCAGGCACGTGGTTGTGGCAATCACAAGGGCAGGTCAACCACTTGGATGACCTCCCTCATGCCTCAGTTGTCTGGGTGTCCTTACAACTGGGGTCCCTATTCAAATTCCAGCTGTCCATCTCCCATCCAGTGGTTTTCATTCACTGGTCCCCATCCAGTGGTGCTCACGCAGTTGCCCTTGCACCGTGGCCCCTCTCCAGGAAGGCTCCTGGGTCAAGGGGACTCAACAAGACAAAGTCAAATTTCCACCAACCCACTCGCCTCTGGCTGGTCTGCAGTGTCCACAAAAGTTCCACCAAATTATCACTGGCCCGCTCTTTCTTGGCAGTTGGCATGCCCTGAGCGAGCTCAGCCAAATTCCCAACAGTGAGTCAACCTTAGGAACTCTCCCAGACAACAGGCATTGCCCAAGAAAACCCAATTAGGATCCTACCAGCCTTTCTCATGGCAGATCAGTCCCACAGCAGCTTGATTGGTGGCTTCAGATGATGGTTGTCTCCATGGTGTGCCTTTGTGTGCTGACTCAGAATTGTATTGTCCATGGCTGTTGTTGTGTTGCATGAAGGAGTCTCTAGTTGCCCTGGAGCAACGCCAGGGGGTGCAGGGTTGTGGCGAGGCCACCAGGGTGTGCCAAAAGTGTGCGGGCCTGGGATGGTGGTGGGGTTGTGTCCCTGGACACGGTGCTGTGGCAGGGATCGGGGGTGCAGGGTTTGGGTAGCGCTGGGAGTTAGGGGTTGCTGTCTGTTCCCAGATATTAAGCTGCCAAGTCACCAGTCCTCAGCAAATAAGACTTACTGCATCGCTCTGCTTGCGCACCACGTCGCTCCCTTTCACAATCATTTTAAGACAACCTTTTGGTTAACACATTCTATACCATGTCTGACATAGAAAACAGTTATTAGTAAATTTATTGTGTGTTGATGGTTGTTATATACCCCACTTTTCATTAATAGCTACATCTTTTAGTCCTATAACACTAAATGCTTTCTATTATTAGTATATTTACCTTCCTATATATTGTTATGTGCCATCAAGTCGCTTGGGACTCATAGCGACCCTATGCACAACAGCCCTAAACTCCGCTCTGTCTTGTGCCAATCTCACTGTCTCTGACACTCCCATCCCAATAACCCCAGTCACCGAATCAATCCACCTCATAGAGGGCCTTCCCCTTCTGCGCTGTCCCTCCACCCTCCCCAGCATGATGTCCTTCTCCAACGACCGGTCTCTTCTTACAACATGTCCAAAGTATGTTAGACAGAGCCTCAGAATCCTTGCCTCCAAAGAGTCACCCCGTTTAACCCTTTCCAGGATGAATCTGTTTGTTTTCCTAGCAGTCCATGGTACTCTCAATACTCTTCTCCAGCACCACAGCTCAAAGGCATCAATTTCCTTCTGTCCTCCTTGGTCATTGTCCAACTCTCTGATGCATAACAAGTGATTGTGAAGACCATGGCATGTATCAGACACACCTTAGTCTCTGGAGAGACACCATTGCTCTTCAGTACTTTGGAGAGGTCCCTAACAGCAGACTTTCCCATGGCAATGAGCCTTTTAATTTCCTGGCTACTGGTGCCAAGAGTGTTGACTGTGGAGCCAAGCAAACTAAAGCTGTGAACAATCTCAATCTCTTCACCATCCATCCTGATGCTTCCAATTGGCCCTATATATTAATCATAAGAAATATATGTCCTTGCATCATATATGGATTTTTGTGATTATTGTAATTTTTATCATTGTTGTTGTCATTGTGGTCAGTGTTATAATCATTGTAGATGTGAGGAACCTAAAACTCAGAAACATTAAAATACTTATTCCTTCCAAAAAGCTCATTTTGGGGGACTATAAAGTGATACAACTCCAGTAGAATACAACTGGATGATTCATTAACAAAGATAAAGATAACTTCATCAAATGACCCAGCAATTCCACCTTCAGGTGTACACTTAAAGAGCTGGATACAAGGGCTTAAACACATACTCGTAGTGATACATGAATATTCCATGCAGCATTAGCCACAATAGCCCAAAGATGAAAACAAACCAAGAGTCCACCTCCATTACTGGCTCAGAGCAAAGATTCTGGCAAGGGAGACAGGCCATCTAGTTTCTGGAAATTGGTAATGCCACAAATATCATGGGACATGGGAAAACTGGAACATGTCTTGCAACTTCTCTGAAGATCAGTTTTCTCACCTCTAAAATGAGGGTTGGAACTGGAGTCCTCTAAGGACCTTAAAGTTCTAAGATATTTCAATTCAAAAAAAAAAAGATATTTCAATTCAAAGAAACACTATAAGAGGGAATATTTGTATTCAGGAGAAAATAATGCCAGGAAGAAGGTAGCTTCTAGCCTAGAGAACAATATATGAGCCACATACTTGTATTCTGCATGCCTCTGTCATGGCGGGAACACTGGAGATAATACAGAATATAATGCCTATCATAGTCCACCCATCAAAAAGCTGGATTTATAGCACTGGTTGGACAATGGTATTAGAGGTTTTCTGAGGAGTACGTAGCAGACTCACTGATTCCTCTACACTCTCTTTTTTCCTACAGGCAATTTCCCCCATCTATCTCTGCTGGGAACTCCAGATTCTCTGCAGCTCTCTTTTCCTGGAACTGCCTCTAACTTCTCCAGAGTCTCTGCTCCAGCTGTCAGCTCAGCATGGCTACTTTTATCAGCCTCTATCACCTTGTTCCAAGCACTCTTGGACAGTGTCTACAGTTACCAATCTTCTGGCACAACAATGCAGTCTGCAACTTGGGACCAGAGACAGACCCCAAATATTTCTTCCTCTTACCCAGGGATTTTTCAGTGGAACCTCGCAGGAAGCACTGAAAAGAAGTCCTCTTCACTCGGGGACTCCACTGTCACTGTCATTGACCAAGACACAGTGATGCCTTCCATGCCCATGGCAATTCATTATTACATTATACCATCATTACCAGTTAGCCTTGTCCAAAGGACACCAAATCAGGGTGGGACATAGTTTCTCAGTTCCCCACCATGAAGGGAGTCACATACATTACTTTAATCAGGGCACAGTGGGGGTCCCTGGTCTCCCTTTATTACAATGCTATGACACTGAGTCGTACATAAGAGGTAGGGTCCCTGCTCCTCAACCAGAAATGGTGATGGTGCTAAAGGAGATTCAGCCTGCAAATGCCCTCCTGCCACCTTCTACTTCTGGAACTTACTGCTCCATCTCTGCTCAATCCATTTCAGAAGCAAGATTTCAAGGTGAGTACAAAGGACAAGAGGAGAGAAGAAGGAGGGTCAAATCTGCGTGTGGGAAGTAAGAAGTCCACGAAGAGGTAGACCTTAATTTGAAGACTTCCAATGCTCTCCAATGTTTCCAGCCTCCAGGTAACACCTGGTCCAAAGACAGTGCATGGTCCATTTTGTTCCATGTAAGAAAACCTTAAGAGTCTATTAAGGGACATCTTAGCTCCATCTGCCATAGCTGACCACCACCATGTTGTCATTAACCCCCTTTTCTGGCCTTAAGAAAGAACTCTGATGGCCTGGTCCATAAGGGTTGACATCTCTAACCGAAACCATAAACATCTTTAGCTGATCAAATCCACCATTGGTCTCTGATGGTGGGGGAAAGACTGGTAATTGCCTTTCAGGAAATTTTCTGCCTCAGACACCCAATGGAGAGTCAGATATAAGTTGGTTTCAACTCAAAGGCAATGAGAATCTGATCTTTAGAACTATTGAAAAGCAATTCCTCTTACTGCCCTAGCGCCAGTTTAAGTTTTCCTCATTTCCCTTTACATCATTTATATAAGGATTTAAAAATCTCAGTTTCAAAGCAAATTATTTGTGAGTGACATAAAGTCAGTCACAAAAAGAAAATTATTGTATAAGACTCTTATTTTTTAAAAAAACTAAATAAAAGTTTACATACAAAATCAATCTAGGAGGTTTAACAAGGATGAGAAGGGATGGTAAGCATCGCAAAAAAACTGAATGGAAAAAACTCAGCTATGGATATATAGAAAAATTTTTAAATAAAATTCCCTAAAATGTTTTTCAAATAATTTCTCACACACACTGTATCCAAAGCAACCAAGTATAGACTTTGTCTTTGCTTACACATTTTATGGAGATATCTTCCAATCACTGTCTTTAGGAAACAACATGAAGTGTTCTGACTCACGCAAAAGAGTAAAAGAGAACCTCTATGAGAATGGCTGGCTTGCACAACATTTTATGTTTTTAATCTTCCTTTATACTATTTCTATGACTTATAAAAACACTAAGAAACACAAAGACACCCAGATTCGTGACGTTAAGGGTCAGAACTACAATAACAACCTCCGGGGGTCTGTTCTTAGTCCCTAAGAAGAGCTTATACAAATGCTTGCTCATCATAGAAAAGAGAACCTGACTGCTCTGGTGCTGTTGGGTAGGAAGTCTACCTTGATTCCTTTGTGGTAATGGAAAGTTCCATGGGCATGGAAACTTCCTTCACATGGCAATCTCAAAGCCAGATATTTTGTTTGTCATAAACACCAGGATGCCCAATGTCTTGCAGCACAAATATCCAGATACTTGAATGTCATCTGCCAAATGAGCTTGGAGACACTCCAGTGATAGCTGCAGGTGAGATTTCTAGTAACCTCCTTGCACAGCTTCCAGTTGCAAGTCAAGAACAATAGGAGGATAAGAATCTAGATGAAGGTACAATCAAGCTTTCAAATTTCTGGGTGCCTACCCGATCCCAATAGAAAACAACCTCCACAAATGCTGTTAGAAACCCCTGATATCCACCAGTTCTTGGCTTGTGTTGATCCTCTTGATCAAGAGAAACAGCCTCATGCTAAAAGCCCTGAAGTAAGAAAGATCAGCTTCAGTTTTGAGAACCAAGGGGCACTTGAACATGAGTTTGAGTCTAGTAATAGCTTTGTATCTATCACCAGACTGGTAGAAGATATGGATGTGCCTCATGGTTTCATCTCCTTGAAAGACCTTGATCAAGCCAAAGGCTGTGAAAGACACGAAAAGGAACAGTGTGGATGTGGTGCAGAAAAAAAATCAAGTCTGATAAAGACTTCATGGCATTAAGTCAGGAAGAAAAAACACAAAGGTTCTGAGTCTATCACTGATGCCCCAGAGGCCAAGATCCAAGTAAATATCCCAGAGGGAGAAGTGCCTGTTTGTATTGCAGAGACCAGTGACAGAGCATCTGTCATGCTAAGCATGCCACCAGCATACCTCAGAAACAGGCATCAGGCAGGACTAACAAAACAAAGACTCAGGCAGAGAAGGCAAAAAGGAGCCAAGAAAGCTGGAGAAAGTAAGCAGCCAGGGAACCAAGTTCTAGGATTGCTTCAGCAACAGCATCATCAACAGTAAGAGGAAGAAAAAATCAGCCTGAGCTTGGCCCGGAGACCTTTAAGAAGCCTCACAGCACTGTGGGCATGCACATGTTGGAGTCTGTGCAGGTATTCCATGATCTGAGAAAGAGGGGTGATAACAAAACTGGGCTCCATTCCTCCAAAGACCCTCAGCTAGCCCCAGCTATCAAACCATGGCTTCACATCCCACCTGAGGGGGAAGAGCCTGAGCAAATCCAAGTCAGAGCCCAGAAACCTGATGGCCACACAGAGAATCATCCATCTCCACCCCAGGGTGAGGAGCCATCTCTTGGAAAGGTCAAGTTGGTACCTTTGCCTTTTCTCACCTTGGACAAGCCTCAAGCAAGGCTCTTTCCTAGAAAACCACAGTTTCTGGCTTCCCATCTCCCTTCTAGGCCTGGTTCCACCAATTCAGCTCAAGCCATTATTTGCAGTCTATCCCAGCCAGCTCCTGCCAGTGCACCTTTGGAGGGTCCTGAGAGACCAATTCAGCCAATTTTCCCAAATCCAGCCCAACTAGCCGTGACCAACCCTGCTCGGCCCAGTGTCCTCCAGTCTGTTCGTCAGAAGACTGCAGCCTACACAGCAGCATCTGGTGCTGCTTTCCAGTGAGAGCCTGTGGCCACCAAGGGAGCAAGCTGCAGTCTCCACCTAAACCTCAAACCCAATTTCTACTGGAAGACTTCAGCTTATAGCCGATTCCATGGAGGAAGCCCAATGTCCCTGAGTCTATGATATCCAAGTCCAACACCAAGGAGCAGAGGACGGAGTGGGAGGCCATGAAAAGGCGGGCTCAACAGGAGCGAGAGGAGGCTGTCAAATACACCTCGCTGGGCCAAGAGTAGTTTTTCAAGCAGAGAGAGAAAGACATGGCGTTTGCTCTATATGATGGTTATGCAATATAATTGGAGCATCATTTTTCCTCTCTGTTTTGGTACCAATTCTTTTTTTTCTGTACACATCAACAGAGAGCTGCCAGATGTGCAGGCTGGATTTAGAAGAGGTTGCGGTACTAGGGATATTATAGCTATTGTTAGATGGATCTTGGCAGAAAGCAGAGAGTACCAAAGGAATGTCTATCTGTGCTTCATTGACTATGCAAAGGCTTTTGGCTGTGTGAATCACAAGCTGTGGCTGACTCTGAGAAGAATGGGAATCCCAGAACATTTGATTGTGCTTTTGTGAAACCTGTGCTTGGACAAAGAGGCAGTTGTCAGAACAGAGCAAGGATACACTTCATGGTTCAAAATTGGGAAGGGTTTCTGCCAGGGATGTACTCTGTCTCCATACTTTTCAAGCTGTATGCAAAACAGATCATCCAGGATGTTGGGTTGTATGAGGAGGAATGTGGAATCAGGATTGGTGGAGATTCATCAACAACCTGCGTTATGCAAATGACACAAGGACCTGAAGCCCTTGCTGCAGAAGGTCAAGAACTGCAGCTTTCAATATGGCTTGAAGCTCAGCATCAAGAAAATAAAGATTCTCAGCACTAGGCCAATTGGCAGCATTGGGGGGTGTGTGTGTGTGAAGAGATTGAGGTTGTTAACAGTTTTAGTTTGTTTGGCTCTATAGTCAACACTCTCAGTACCAACAGCCAGGAAATCAAGAGATTAATTACATTGGGAAAGCCAGCTGTCAGGGATCTCACCAAAGTACTGAAGAGCAATGACGTCAGGCTGGAGACTAAGGTGCTCCTGATCCAGACTATAGTCTTTGCAATTGTATGCTATGCATTGGAGAGACCGTGAGTCTGGCACAGGATAGGACAGGTTTCAGGCCAGTTGTTCACAGGGTCACTAGGGATCATACTTGATGTACCTTACAATTGTTGGTGGTGTTAGTTATGTGCCTTGAGTCGCTTGCGACTCAGTGTGCCCATATGTACAACAGCTCTTAACCCTGCTCTGTCTTGTACCAGTCTCACTGTATCCAACATACTCACCCCAATTTCCCCAGTCACTGAATCAATCCACCTCAAAGGGGGTCTTCCCTTCCTGCACTGTCCCTCCACCCTCCCAAGCATGATGTCCCTCTCCAAAGACTGGTCCCTCCTTACAACATGTCCAAAGTATGTCAGACGAAGCCTCCGAATCCTTGCCTCCAAGGAGTAGTCCGCTTTAACCCTCTCCAGGATGAAACTGTTTGTTTTCTTAGCAATCTATGGTACATTCAATACTCTTCTCCAGCAACATACCTTAAAGGCATCAATTCTCCTTCCATCCTTCCTAGTCATTTTCCAACTCTGACACATAAGAACTGGTTGCAAAGACCATGGCCTGTATCAGGTGCACCTTAGTCTCCAGAGTGACACCATTGCTCTTAGTACTTTGGATAGGTTCCTAACAGCAGACTTTCCCCATCGCAATACATCTTTTAATTTCCTGGCTACTGGTGCCAAGAGTGTTCACTGTGGAGCCAAGCAAACTAAAGTTGTTAACAATCTCAGTCTCTTCACCATCCATCCTGATGCTGCAGTTGGTCCAGTGGTGAGAATCTTTGTCCTCTTGATATTGAGCCTCAATCCATACTGAAGGCTGCAGCCCTTGACCCTGTGCATCAAACATTTCAGGTTCTCAGTTTCAGCAAGGAGGGTGGTGTCATCTGCGTAATGCAGATTGTTGATGCCACACTTCTCATCATAGAGCCCAGCCTCCTGGATAATCTGTTCTGCACATAGATTGAAAAGCTGTGGAGATAGGACACAGTCCTGGCGTATGTTGTTGTTGTTATGTGTTGTCGAGTCGCTTGCGACTCATAGCGACCCTATGTACAACAGCCTTAAACCCTGCTCTATCCTGTGCCAATTGCACTGCCTCTGACACACCCATACCGATTATCCCAGTTACTGAATCAATCCACCTCATAGAGGGTCTTCCCCTCTTGCACTGTCCCTCCACCCTCCCAAGCATGATGTCCCTCTCCAAGGATCTGTCCGTCCTTACAACATATCCAAAGTATGTCAGACGAAGCCCCAGGATCCTTGCCTCCAAGGAGCAGCCCGGTTTGACCCTTTCCAGGATTAAACTGTTTGTTTTCCTAGCAGTCCATGGTACCCTCAATACTCTTCTCCAGCACCACAGCTCAAAGGCATCAATTTTCCTTCTATCCTCCTTGGTCATTGTCCAACTCTCTGATGCATAACAAGTGATAGCAAAGACCATGGCCTGTATCAGATGCACCTTAGTCTCCAAAGAGACACCATTGCTCTTCAGTACCCTGGAGAGGTCCCTAACAGCAAACTTTCCCATCGCAATATATGTTTTTAAAAAAAAATCCTGGCTACTGGTGGCAAGATTGTTGACCGTGGAGCCAAGCAGACTAAAGTTGTTAACAATCTCAATCTTTTCACCATCCATCCTGATGCTGTCAATTGGTCTAGTGGTGAGAATCTTTATCTTTTTTACATTGAGCCTCAATCCATACTGAAGGCTGCAGTCCTTGACCCTCTGCAGCAAGCATTTCAGGTCCTCCTCAGTTTCAGCAAGCAGGGTTGTGTCATCTGCATAACACAGATTGTTAATAGATCTTCCACCAATCCTGATGCCACACTTTTCCTCATAGATCCTAGCCTCTCAGATAATCTGTTCTGCATACAGGTTGAAAAGGTATGGAGATAGGACACATCCCTGGTGTACACCCTTCCCAATTTTGAACCATGCAGTGTTTCCCTGATCTTTTCTGACGACTGCCTCTTGGTCCAAGTATAGGTTTCGCTTTATCACGATCAAGTGTTCTGGGATTCCCATTCTCAGAGTCAGCCACAGTTTGTTATGATCCACACAAATGCCTTTGCATAATCAATGAAACACAGATAGACATTCTTCTATTCCCTGCTTTCAGCCAAGATCCATCCAACATCAGCTACAATATCCCTAGTACCACGACCCCTTCTAAACCCAGGCTGGACTTCTCGCAGTTCTCTGCTTACAATAAAAACTCTTTTAATTGGTGTACTTAAGCCATTCTCATTCACTCACTTCCACTAGGCTAGAGCCCTCCTGGAGGACCAGTCCAGAACTTGCAGCAGCAAGAGACCCATCTAGACAGGCAGGGCCTGTACTATGAAGCACTATTCATTCAGCATCTCTGCTGGGAACCTTTAGATATGCCACTTCCATCAACTTTCCCAACAAAAGCAAGGCCAGTGTCACTGCACCAAGTTATTGGTGAGATTCAGCAATGGCCTCAAGTCATTGAGGTAACTGCTCTCAGAAGTCCAGTGTTCGCAAACCAACAGGGCTTTCAGAGTACAGCATCAGGTCAAGGGTGGGCAATAGAGGGGCACACTGGTGCTTAAATACTGTTCTGAAGGTTCAGCATTATCCTTTTCCCCCACACCATCGTCCACAGCTTTCCTGAGGACCAGTGAAATCAATCGACATGCTGGAGAAAAATCACCTCTGAACTTCAACTTTCCAGGGCAAGGAAGGGAGAGCATGCAACTCAGTCTGGGAGAGCAGGAGGGGGAGAAGGAAAAGGAGGGGGGAAGGGGAGAGGGAAGGCATGGTGCAGGCGTCCATGGATCACAAGTGTTCCATGGAGGTAGAAAGAGCAGTTAGAAGAGTGGACACAGGAGGGCGGAGGGCATGGGAGAGAAGGAAGATGGGACTGTGAACTGTCACCAGGGAAATATTAGCCATTTACCTGAAATGATCTCCTAATAATATGCATACCAGAAAATACAATTTGAGTGTCCATTTCGGGGGCATTTAGTGCATTCACAAGGATTGTGCAGTGATCTCTGCTCTTCAATTCCATCATGCAAAAAATTAACCTGTATTCTGGGCCTAGAGGTAAGAAGCTGCATGCGACCACAAAGGCAAGTGTTCAAATCCACTATATAGTCAGATGGAGAAGGTTATGCAATTTCCTTCCACGTGATTTACTGCCTCTGAAAGCCCACCAAAGGGTCTATGAGTTCGTTCTCACTGTCATACCCATTCCCTCCATCCCTCCACCTAGCCCATGACAACTAACCATAGAGTTTTCTGCACAATTCATGTAAGTTTGTTTGCAGCAAGAAGCTTCGTAGCAATGCTGAAAGTAAGCCGTTTAAATCCACTTGCTGTTCTACATTAGAAGCATAGGAAATCTCCTCCTCTGTGATTAAATGCCTCTGAAATCCCAAGACTGAAGGAAGACTCAGTATCACCCTGAGATATGCAGATAGTATAATCTAAACAAATGTAGAGATGTTGGATCATTTAGTGATGAAAATAAAACAGTATACCCTTCAGTATAGATAACACTTTAGCAAAAAATAAAGAAAAATAAAATTTTCACAAATACACACAGAGGATGATGATAAAAGGAGAAAATTTCAAACCCAAAAGGTCAATCTTGTGAAGTGTTTGGCTATGTTTAAGAAGAATTTGTAACTGTGTTCTTTATGTTGTTGTTATGTTCCATCTAGTCGCTGGTGACTTATAGGGGTCCTATGTACAGCAGCTCTGATCCCTCCTCTATCATGAACCAACCATATTGCCCCTGACATACCTACCCCCATTATCTCAGTCACTGAACCAATCCATCTCATCCAGGGTCATTCTTTCTTGCACTGTCCCTCCACACTCCGAAGCATGATGTCCTTCTCCAAAGATTGGTCCCCGCTTGCAACATGCCTAAACTCTGTCAGATGGAGCTTTAGAATCCTTGCCTCCAAGGAGTAGCCTGCTTTCACCTACTCCAAGACGAACGGTTTGTTGCCCTAGCAGTCTGTGGAATATTCAAAATTCTTCTTCAGCACCATTTCTCAAAGGCATCAATTCTCCTCCTATCCTCCCTAGTAATTGTCCAGCATTCTGATGCATACCCAATATTTGTGAAGACCATGACCTGCATCAAGCGCACCTTCATCTCCACATTGCCATCATTGCTCTTCAGTACTGTGAAGAGGTCCCTGATAGCAGACTTTCTCCATGCAATTCATCTTTTTTTTTTCTTTTCTGGTTGTTAGAACCAAAAGTGTTGATTGTGGAGCCAAGAAAACTGAAGTTGTCAACAAACTCCATTTCTTTACAGTCTCTCCTAATACTGGCAATCAGACCAGTGGTGAGCATCTTGGTTTTCTTGATGTTGAGCTTCAATCCATATTGAAGGCTGCAGCCCTTGGCCTTCTGCAGCAAATGCCTCGGATCCACTTCAGCCTCAGCAAGAAGGTTGTGTCATGTGCATAACGCAGGTTGTTGATGAGTCTTCCACCAATCCTGATGCTACATACCTCCCTCATAGAGGTCGGCCTACCAGATGACATAATTTCTGTCAACACATTGAGTGCAGAGGGTAGAGAACTAAGATGTTTCTCAGTATCTCAAAAGTCACAGGACAGAATTATCTTAATTAAATGTCAATAAAATGTGACAAAAATTACAATCTCATTGATAAGGTCGTAGTATCTTTAGAACGATGTATGCAAATCTAATAAGTGTTTGTATCTGGAGACAGGAAGTGATGATTTAGAAGAGGAGAATTGTGGCAAATTCATGGGGAAAATATGTCTTTTAGAGCCTTGTAATTCTGCCTTGTAATGCTGTTGTTGTTACATGATGACAAGTGGACTTCAACTCATTTCTACCCTATGAACAACAGATCAGCACTTTGTCCTATCCTCACAATCCCTGAAACACTTAAGTTTATTGTTACATTTATTGTGTAAATTCATCTCATTGGGTTCCTCTGTTTTACTGTCCCCTCCATCTATACCAGCACGAGGTCCTTTTCCAAAGACCAGACTCTACTGAATTCATGACCCAAGTATGTTTGATTATCCTCGCCTCTCAGGTATATAGGTAGTTGATAGTCTGTTCCACAGCTAGCACTTCTCCTTGTTTGGTCTGTTCTTTTTGAGCACCTTTATCCACTCTTACCACTGATGTGGTCAGTCTGCTCTCAATGTAGTTCTCAGGTGAAGTTCATGTGCCTCATTGCTGGTCACATTTAAAAAAAAAAACAGGTGTTACAATGAATAAATTATTGATTAAACAACAATCCATCATTCTATCTCCAGCCTCATTCCTATTTCCAAGTCCAGGTTTTCCAACTATTCACTCTTCATTTTATCTTCAATTGTTGCATTTCAGCAACAATTTATTATTAACATCATGACTGCATGCTCCATCAATTTTATACCATAAAAATGAATAAATCAGTGCAACAATGAATGAATGGAAATCCAAAATCTCAGTAAATGTTCATTAATATTAATAAAATAAAATTTAAAAAAGAAAAAAAAATGAATAAATCTTCAATTTCTTCATCTTTGGTAAGTTATTGGTGTGTATATTTGAATAAGAGTTCTATTACCAAGTCTTCCTTGTATGTGTATGGGTAGCATCCTTCTCACAGCATTGTAATTCAGGATATTTCTCTAAATGCTCTTTCTAAAATATTTTTTTTTATTTTATATTGTTTGGCATACAAACTCTGTGTACATTCTTTTTAAATTATATACCTTGTGTTTCATGCATTGCTTTATTTACATCCTCCTCACAGTCCTACCAGAATAGATCACATGATAGTCACACTCAAACTTGCCAATGTTAGTTCACCTTAAATGGCTACTGCCTAAAGATGTTGTTATTTATGAGTTCCATTTCATTTAGAACGCCTTCCAGTCTTCCTAGATTGATACTTCCTACATTACACGTTCCATTTCTTAGTTGTTAATAGGAGATTCAGGGTTTTGTTTTGGTTTTTTTCTCTTCCTTTTTTTATAAAAGTCTTCTAATATAAGAGTCTTCTGATATAAAAAACAGGGTGTTCTAAGGCCTCTTATTTCAGAAGAGGACACCAAGTCTTGCTTTTTAGTCTGTCTGAGTCTGACAGCTTTGCTGAGTCCTCTCAACCATAGGAGGACCCACTGTTATTTGAAATATTAGTGGCCTAGCTTTCAGCACACCAGTACCATGAAAGCCACCCCAGTACAGCAAACTGGCAGATAAACATTGTTCCTATAAGAACAAACTAGAAATCAAACAAGTAGAGAAATAACTAAAAAGCTATAAAAAACAGAAGTCAAGCCATCTTCCATAGCACAATTTATCTGCAAGTCTCAGAAAAGATTGAAGTTGGGGTAACAAACCAGGTCAGATTTCAGATACGACTGGGTGGTGAACAAAACCTCAATATCTGAGCCAGATGCAGGGTAGCATCTCTGTGGTAAGACTTAGGAATAAAAATAATTAGAAACTCAAAAATTGCACATAAAGACAATTATAAAATACTACCATAAGTAACAAAAAATGACTTACATGAATATACCATGATCATGGATAGGAAGACTCAGTTTGTGAAAATGACAATGTTACGAAATCAGTCTACCAGTTCAACACTATCTCAATACTGATACGGATCCATTCTCTCAGGGGATAGAAAAGATAATTTACAATTTCATTTGGAAAGTAATGAGATCCCAAATTAGTAAAGGTCTACTGAAAAATAAAAACCAAAGTAAGAGGCATCATAATTTGTGATCTCAAAACAGCAGGATACTGGTACTGCAATAGAAACACACCAGTGGAATAGAAGTGAGAACTTGGAAATCATTTCAGAGGTCTACAATCAACTGATCTTTAACAAAAAAAGAAAATCCATTAAGTGGGTAAATGACAGTTTTTCAAACAAATGGTGCTAGCAAAACTGGACATTTGTCTGCACAAAACTGACACAAGATCCACATCTCACGCTATACACAAAAATCAACCCGAGATGAATCAGATACCTAAGCTCTGGGGGGGGGGGATATAAGAGGTGGAAAAGGAAGAAATTAAGAATCATTAATCTATGGTACGGACAGACTTTGAAATATAATCAAGAATTCATTCATAGCCAGGAGAGGATAAATACATGAATGGGAGATTCGAAAAATCCAATCCTACATAGATCAAGATTCTACAGAAGATTATCTAAAAACGACTGGAACAGCACATCAGCAGATAATTGTCAAAAGTCCAGGCTGGGTTTAGAAGGGGTCGTGGTACTAGGGATATTGTAGCTGATGTTAGATGGATCTTAGCTGAAAGCAGGGAATACCAGAAGAATGTATATCTGTGTTTCATTGATTATGCAAAGGCTTTTGACTGTGTGGATCATAACAAACTGTGGCTGACTTTGAGAAGAATGGGAATCCCAGAACATGTAATCGTGCTAATGTAAAACCTATACTTGGACCAAGAGGCAGTAGCCAGAACAGAGCAGAGTAATACTGCATGGTTCAAAATTGGGAAGGGTGTATGCCAGGGATGTGTCCTGTCTCCATACCTTTTCAACCTGTATGCAGAGCAGATTATCTGGGAGGCTGGGCTCTATGAGGAAAATTGTGGCATCAGAATTGGTGGAAGATCTATTAACAATCTTTGTTATGCAGATGACACAACCTTGCTTGCTGAAACTGAGGAGGACCTGAAATTCTTGCTGCAGAGGGTCAAGGACTGCAGCCTTCAGTATGGACTGAGGTTCAATATCAAGGAGACAAAGATTCTCACCACTGGACCAATTGGCAGCGTCAGGATGGATGATGAAGAGATTGAGATTGTTAACAGCTTCAGTTTGCTCGGCTCCACAGTCAACACTCTTGGCACCAGCAGTCAGGAAATCAAAAAACGTATTGCGATGGGAAAGTCTGCTGTTAGGGACCTCTCTAAAGCACTCAAGAGCAACGGTGTCTCTCTGGAGACCAAGGTGCGCCTGATACAGGCCATGGTCTTTGCAATCACTTGTTATGCACCAGAGAGTTGGACAATGACTAGGGAGGACAGAAGGAGAATTGATGCCTTTGAGCTGTGGTGCTGGAGAAGAGTGTTGAATGTACCATGCAGTGCCAAGAAAACAGATTCATCCTGGAGAGGATTAAACCAAGCAACTCCTTGAAGGCAAGGACTCTGGGTTTTCATCTGATATAGTTTGGGCATGTTGCAAAGAGGGACAGGTCTTTGTAGAGGGACATCATGCTTGGGTGGGTGGAGGGACGGCACAAGATGGGAAGACACTCTATGAGATGGATTGATTCAGTGACTGGGGTAATTAGGATGGGTGTGTCAGAGGCAGTGCGATTGGCACAGGATAGAGCAGGGTTTAGGGCTGTTGTACATAGGGTCGCTATGAGTCGTAAACGACTCGACGGCAAATAACAACAAACAACAACAACAAAGATCAGAAAAGTTCTCCAATAGAGTCAAAAGGAAGCCTAAAACCTGGAGGGAATACTTGGCAATGACATATCTGACAAGAAATTTTTATCTCAAATTTATGGAACACTTCAGCACCTGCACAGAAAAAGGACAAAAACTTAATTACAAAGTGAGTTGAAGATTTGAAAAGTTGCATTACCAAAGAGGATATTCAGATAGACAACAAACATGAAGAGATGCTCAACATCACTAGCTGTTAGACAACTGTAGATGAAAACAACAGTGAGCTACCAACTCATTCCAGCAGCAATGGAAAAGTTTAACAGGATAGTTAGCAACAAATGTTGGCAAGGATGTATGCAGAAATAAAAGGCCACATGCACTGCTGGTGTGATTGTAAATTAGTATAACACTATGGAAAGCAGCCTGGCATTAACTCAGATGCTCAAAAATAGACACATAATTTGATCCAGTTCTCCACTACTGGGTATCTACCTAAAGGTCAGAGTGGTGGCACAAATAGATATGTGCATAGCCTCATTATGAAAGCATTATTCACACTAGCAAAGAGCCACAATCCAAGGGCCCATCAACAGGTCAATGGACAGAGAAACTGATATATTCACATAATGAAGCATTAAACAATACTGAAAATCAATGAAGAGCTTGTGAAACAACACAAAACATGGTTGAGTCTAGAGGACATTATGCTGAGTAAAATAACTCAGTCAAAAAAAATTATATAAGACCATGGTTCTAAAAATTAGAGGTCTCAGGGAGAGTGTGGCAGGAGGAGCAGAAAAAGTATAGATAGATTTAAAAAGACAATATTGGAATAGGTGAAAGGAAGTTCAATTGGAAATGAAAGGACTATCAGACATTATGGGCAATTAACTATTTGAAAAAGGACATGAAACAGATTGGAAGTAGGGGTCAATTTATATGAATTGTGTACCAGATTGGACTCATACCTGACTCTGCAGTGGGTTTTTCAGAAGCTGTAAATAGTACAAGAGGAGACCACCCTTCCTCCTATGGAGCAGCTGGTAGATTCAAACTTTGTGCCTCTGGATTGGCAGCATCTCTGTTTACACATTATGTAGCTAAAGAGTGAAGTGAATAACAACTTATATGTTCATTTTCATTCACAGTTGAAAAAGAGAAGAGATATAGAAATACCAACATGTTTTCTGTTGTTGGAACTTTGAAAACAAATCAACAGTGAAAAAATAAAATAGATATAGAGAGATAAAACCATAGTGTTCAAATCAATCTATGCAAACATGAATAAGTTTATCAGAAAAGCTTTGGAGGATTGTGAGGCAGAAAAAGGATAATGCTGAACCTTCACTTCAGTACAGTATATAGGCCTCTATTCACCTGTCTATTGTCCACCCTTGACCTGATGCTGTAATTTAAATGCTCCGTTTGCCTGAGAATACTGGACTTCTGAGAGCAGTGACCTGAATGACCTGAGGTCATTGGTGGCTCTCACCAGTAACTTGGTGAAGTGACACTGGCCTTGCTGTTGTTGGGAAGGTCAGTGAAAGTGATGTGTTTAACGGCTCCCTGCAGAGATGCTGAGTAAATGGTGCTTTGTAGTCCAGGCTCTGCTTTTTAGATGCTGAAGCAATGCATTCATTTTAGTATTCCACTGTTGGTACTTACGGACATATGCACACTGTCCCACTTCGATGAGGGAGGTGAACAAGCATGTGCACTGAGTCCAGTGAGAGGGAGAGAGAAGCAAGGGGCATGTGCCCATGGGTCCCAAATGGGGTGGATTGGCATAGAACACGATCCCATGATCTACAATGCTGGAAGTGAAAAGGTGAGAAAAAATGGGATCACTTTTGCTTTCATAGTTAAAAAGGCCATTTTCTGGATTCATCTTGAAATGCAATGTTGGGAGTGACAGGATAATATCCATATGCATGCAAGGAAGACCTATTAATACCACAATCATTCAAATTTATGCTCCAAAAACCAGAGCCAAAGAAAAGGAAATAGATAATTTTTGCCATCTGTTGCAACCAGAAATTAATCGAACATGAATCAAGATGCATTGATAATAATGGGTGACTGGAATGCAAAAGTTGCAAAGCAGAAAGAAGTAAACAGGGACTTGGTGACAGAAATGAGGCTGGGTATAGAATGATAGAATTCTGCACAATGATTTATTCAGAGCAAATACCTTTTATAAGAAACATAAATGCAGACTATACACGTGAGTTTCCACTGATGGTATGCACAAGAATCAGATTGATTACAACTGTGGAAGCTAACATTGGAGAAGTTCAATTAGCAGTGAAAATTAGACCAGATGCTTACTGTGGAACATATCACCAACTACTCAAATGCAAGTTCAAATTAAAGCTAAAGAAGGTGAAATCAAATCCACAGGAATTAAAAATTGACCTTGGGTCTGTACCATTTAAATTTAAAAATAATTTCAGAAACAGGAGTGAGGCATTTCAACAAAGAAGCTAAGCTGTGGGAGGATATCAAGAATATTATCCACAAAGAATGCAAAGGGTCATTATGAAGACAGAAAAAGGGGAAGGGGGAAGGAGGAGGAGGAGGAGGAGGAGGAGGAGGAGGAGAGACCATAACGCACTAGAGTGTTGAGAAGCAAAAGCAAAAGGAATAAATAAAGAAGTTAAGGAGCTGAATAGAAGATTATAAAGAGAAGCTCAGGAAGACAAAGTAAAATATTATAATGAAAAGTGCAAAAAACTGGAATCTGAAAATCAAAGGGAATGAATTTGCTTGGCATTTCTTAAGCTGAAGGTACTAAAGAACAAATTCAAACCTCGAGCTGCAATACTTAAGTATTCTATGGACAGATTATTGAATGATCCAGGAAGCATTAAAAGATGGAAAGAGTATACAGAATCACTGTACTAGAAAGAATTGGCTGACACAGAAAAATTTCAAGACACACGATCAAGGGACAATGGTGATGAAGGAGGAAGTTCAGGCTGCTCTGAAGGACTTGGCAAAAAATAAATCCTCCAGGAATTGATGGAATACCAACTGATCTATTTCAACAAACAGATGCTGCCCTGGATGTGCTCACCAGGTTGTATCAAGAAATCTGGAGGAAAACTACCTGGCCAACTGACTAGAAGAAATCCATACAATACAGTAGCTAGGGTAAGGGGGATAGATGTGTCAGAGTCAGTGAGACTGGCTCAGGATAGGGTAGATTTCAGAGCTGCTGTACATAGGGTCGCTATGAGTCACAGGCAACTCAACAGCACATAATAACAATTATATTTATATGTTTTCCCCTGTATGTGTATGCCCTTTTCAGTTGCTTTTATTAATCCAAAGAGTACTTTGTTTCTAGTCAACTCCAGTGACTGCAGGAGGGAACTGGAGATTACGAAGTAGCATTTGAATGAGGCAACCAGAGTCTCAGTGGTAACCTGTAAGGACAAACCATCAAGAACAAAGACAGCCTCCTAGCAACTCCAACTACCAATAATACTCTGAACAGTTTGAAACCATGATCCTTGGCCTCCAGGAGGGCAGAAATCCAAAAGATTACAGAAGTTACACTGACCTCTATTATCAGCTAGCTGAACCTCTATTGAATTTCTTAGACTGTAAATATCAAAGGAGGAAATTTCATATCTTTCTCCTTTGGAGGCTCTGGTAGATCTGAACCATCAGAGGGGTGCTTCAATTGGGTTAGCAGTGCAACTCTCTCTACAGACTTCTCCACCAAAGTCACCAATATACAGACAATAGATTAAATTTTAAGATTTTATGTGATTTAAAACCTCTGAAAACCCTTCTGAGGGTCAGTTATGAGTCAGCTCCAACTTGATGATACATGCCAATAACAGTTTCTTTAAAAAATTGGGTGTGGTGTGATGGAAGAAAGTGCTTGCAATCTATTTCTGGAAAGATTACAGTCAGTAAAATTCTATATAAATTCCGCTCTTTCACACATGGGGTTCTTACGAGTCAGAATCATCTTGATACCAATAAGACTTTTTGGACAGTCCCTTACTCAAACTATGGCTTGTGATAGATCACAAAAAGTAAGAATGACACTTAACAAATGCATACACTTTTGTAGTCATTGTTGGAAAATTAATTCCTTCTATCCACTCTACCTCTAAATAAAGCATACTTATTTCAGAAATAAGTCTTCTACCATTTGCTGATTAATGAAAAGTAATTTGTCACCTATGAGATTAGTTCCTTCTTCTTGACAGCACAGCCGGTCCTTGTTTTGAGCTGACTGTTCTGTGGTCATCAAAAATGTCATCCAAGTGTTTAAACCCTCATATTCCAGAGGAAAGAAGAAAGCCAGGGAGGATAGAATTTATGGGAAAACTGAAACAGAAGCCAAGGCTTCCAGACTTCTAGTTTGGTGCTGTTTCTAATATTCTGTATTGTCTTCTGAAAAGTACCATAGGAATTGAAAGTTAAGTATAAATTACAAGTATACAAGAGAGTATTACAAAGAATAAGGAACAGCAAGAGCTTTGAACAGAATTGTCCTTTTATTTCTTTAATATTTTTTTAATTTTTTCACTAATTTACTTATAAAGTTCATAAAGTCTGTATGCATTGTTTTTCACACCTTTGTTTATCCATCCTTCCTTCTAACCATCAAATTGTGTGACCTTATAACTAAGCTCCTTGCCTCCCCTCTTTATATCCTCATACTTGTTCTACAATAATTGTCTTATACAGTATTTGTCTTTCTGAGACTGAGTTAGTTCACTTAGTATAATGCTCTTCTGTCCCTCCCAAGTTAGGTAGTAATTTACAAAATCATTGTTTTGTGAGTTGCATAGTATTCCATTGTGTGAATGTACCATAATTTCTCAATCCATTCCAGTGTCGTTGGACATTTGGGCTATTTCCATGTTCTTGCTATGGTGAAAAATGCTGTACACTTCTCTGTTTGTGCCTTAGTTCTCATTTTCTCAGGGTATATTCCAAGCAGTAGAATAGCTGGGTCATATGGAATTTCTATGTTCAGCTTTTTGAAGAAACACCAAACTGCCTTCCAGAGTGATTGCACCATTTTATATCCCCACCAACAATGTATAAGAGTTTCTATCTTGCTACATTCTCTCCAACATTTATTACTTGCTGCCCTGCTAAATTTTGCCCCTGTTACTGTCTCATTGTGGTCTTGGTTTGCTTCTCTTTTATTGCCAGTGATTTGGAACATTTCTTCATGTGCTTGTTGGCCATCCAAATGTCCTTCTTTCTTTGTGAAAAGTCTTTCCATGTCTTTTGCCCATTTTGCAGTTATCAGTCTTTTTTTTTCCCGGATGCCCTATAGGATTCTGTAAATTTTCATATGAGACCCTTGTCTGAGATGGCATTGCCACATGTTTGTTCCTAGTCATTAGGTTTTCTTTTTAACTTGTTGGAACACATTTTTGATGAGCACAGAGATTAAATCATTAGAAGGTTCCAGTCATCAATTTTATTCTCTTCAGATTGTGCATTTCTGGCTGTATTTGGCAGTCCCTTTATATTGTAGGCTAGGCTTTCTAAATTTGGTCAGATTTTGTCTCTTGTGAACTTTACGATTTGGAGATTTATTCTGAGGTCTGATCCACCTGAAATTATTTTTATGTATGGTGTGAGCTGTAGATCCTGTTTTAGCATTCTGCAGTTATAAGTCTAGTTTTTCCATCACCATTTGTTAAAAAGTTAATATTTACACATTTGATAGGTTTTATTTCCTTGTTGAATATCAGTTGACTATGGATAGATGGGTACATTTCTGGGATCTCAATTCTGTTCCAATGGTCTATATGTTTGTCATTGTACTAGCACCATGCTCTTTTGGTTACTAGAGTCACTGTTAAACACTGAAACTTGTGAGTGATAGAACGCCTTCAACTATCTTGTTTTTTAGGATATACCAAGCTCCTATCTTTGACAATGTGGAGTCTTACCAAGCAACAGAGAAGTGGCATGTTGTTTTTCACACTGAATCTTTTCCATTTCCTTTACCCACTCACATTCCCTCCACCACTGGATAAGTTTAATATTAGCAGTACAAACTTGGCCAGGTGCTGACTATGGGACAGTCAGACTATTAACAATTCATATGCAAGTTCAAATTAAAGCTAAAGAAGGTTAAATCATAGCCACGAATAAAAATTTGACCTTGATTCTATACCTCCTGAGTTTAAAAATCAACTCAAGAACAGATTTGGGGTCTTGAACACTAATGAACAAAGACCAACATGAGCTGTGGAAGATATCAAGAATATCGTTCATGAAAATGCAAAAGGTTATTACAAAGAAGGAAGAATAACACCAAAATGGATGTCAGAAGAGACTCTGAATATTGCACTAGAGTGCTGAGAAGCCAAAGCAAAAGGGAGACATTAAGAAGTTAAGGAGCTGAACAGAAGATTCCAAAGGGCAGCTTTGAAAGACAAGGCAAAGCATTATAATGAATTATGCAAGGAGCTGGAGTCAGAAAATCAAAAGAGCTGAACTGGCTCAGCATTTCTTAAGCTGAAGGAACTAAAGAACAAATTCAAGACATGAGTTGCAATGCTTAAGGATGCTTTGGGCAGAATATTGAATGATCCAGGAAACATTAAAAGAAGATGGAAAGAGTATACAGAGTCATTATACCAAAAAGAATTGGCAGAAACAGAAGAATTTTAAGAAACAATAGATAATTAAGAGGCAATGATGGTAAAAGAGGAAGTTCAGGATGCTCTGAAGAACTTGGCAAAAAATAAAGCACCAGGAACTGATGTAATACCAGTTGATGTATTTCAACAAGTAAATACTGTTCTGGATGTGCTCACCAAGTTACGCCAAGAAATCTGGAGGACAACTACCTGGCCAACTGACTCGAAGAGATCCATATTTATTCCTATTCCATAAAAAGGTGACCCAGTGGAGTGGGGAAATTATCGAACAATATCACTCATCTCACACACTAGCAAAACCCTGCTGAAGATTATCCAGAAATGTCAGAAACAGTAAATTGAAAGAGAACAGAAATACAATCTGGGTTTAGAAGAAGTTTTGGCACTAGAGACATGATCACCAATGTCAGATGGATCTTGGCAGAAAGCAAAGAATACCACAGGAATGTCTATCTGTGTTTCCTTGGCTATGCAAAGGCATTTGACTGTGTGGATCACTACAAATCCTAGCTAACCTTGAGGAAAATGGGAATCTCAGAACACTTGATTGTGCTTATGTGAAACCTATACTTGGATCAGGAAGCAGTCTTCAGAACCCAGCACAGAAACACTACATGGTTCAAAATCAGGAAAGGAGTGTGTCAGGGATGCATCCTGTTTCCATACCTTTTCAATTTATATGCAGAACAGATCATTCAGGAAGCAGGGCTTTATGAGGAGGAATGGTGGCATCAGGATTAGAGGAAGAATCATCATTAACCTATGCTATGCAGATGACACAACCTTGCTTGCTGAAACTGAGGAGGACCTGAAGTGCTTGCTGCAGAAGGTCAAGGACTACAGTCTTCAATATGTATTGAAGCTCAACATCAAAAAGACTAAGATTCTCGTGCCTGGGCCAATTGGTAACACCATTATAGATGGAGAAGAGATTGAGGTTGTTAACAATTAGAGCTTGCTTAACTCCACAATCAGCACTCTTAGCACCAGCAGTCAGGAAACCAAAAGATGAATTGAGTTGGGGAAATTTGCTGTCAGGAAGTTCTCCAGAGTATTAAAAAGCAACAATGTCATCTAGAGACTAAGGTGTACCTAATCCATGTCATGGTTTTTGCAGTTACTTGCTATGCATCAGAAGGCTGCACAATAACTAAGGATGACAGAAGAAGAATTGATACCTTCAAATTGTGGTGCTGGAGAAGAGTTTTGAAAATACTGTGGACTGTCAAAAAACCAAATAGGTCTGTCTTGGAAAGAGTGAAACCAAGTTTCTCCTTTGAGGCTAGGACTGTTTAACTCCTTCTGACAGATGTTGAGCACGTGGCCAGGAGAGACTGGTCCTTTGAGAAGGGTATTATACTCAAAAGACAGCACAGAAGAGGAAGACCCCAGATCAGATGAACTGACATAGGAACTGGGAAAATGGGGCTGTTGGAATTAGTCAGACTGGCTCAAGACAGGGCAGGAGTCAAAACTGCTGTACATGAGGTCATGGGGTTGCTATGTGTCTTAGGTGATTCAGCAGCATGTAAAAACAACAACAGCAGTATGATTAACCAATTCCCTGCCCATCCTCACCCCTCTGCTGCCCTCCTTGGATCTTAATACATGTTCTACAATAATAGTCTTATATATATGATCCAGCTATTCCACTACTTGGAACATAATCCAAGAGAATGAAAATGGAGGCACAAAATGAGACATGTACACCAATGTGTATAGCAGTGTTATTCAGCATTGCAAGTACATGGAAACAGCCCAGATGTCCAATCACAATTAAATGAATTAAAAAATTATGGTGCATTTACACGATGGACTACTGCACTACATGCGGGAGCAATGATTTTGTAAATTACTGCCTAACTTGGCAGGGACTGGAGAGCATTATGCTAAGTGACCTAACTCAGTCTGCTGTTTGTTTGTTTTTTTCTATAATTATATTTTATTAATTTTCATAAGCATTTACAGAGATTTTGGGCTTCCACTCATTCATTGTTCCACTATTCTCTCTACCCTCC
>NW_006400175.1:568759-569580 GCF_000299155.1 Elephantulus edwardii
GGGAGGATGTCAAAGATATCATTCAGGAAGAGTGTAAACGGTCATTACAAAGACAGAAGAGAAAGAAAAGACCAAAATGGATGTCAGAAGAAACAGGAAAATTGGATTTTCATTTATTCATTGTTGCACATTTTGCAATAATATCTCTTAAGGGGTGATAAAGGCATGGCACACAGGCTCAACTTCAATCCAGTTGAGTTCTAATCAAACCCTCTGGTTATTTTAGGATCATTGTCTCTAGGAATCAAATACCATTGTTTTGACCAGTGTCTGTTGTCAGAGCTCTTGATTTTGGTTTCCTAGGTCTGCTGAGTCTACTGACTTTGATGGCAGAAAGGCTTTAATTAGGGTGCTGGAAAGGCACTGAAGTCCATTTTTCAAATGTGAAGAGAGAGGCTCAGAGGAGAGGTTGAGATCCTTCACCTGCCCTCTCCTCCCATGAATCAAGGCAAAATCAAGGTGGATTCAGGAACACTAATGGGGAGTCAGGGAAGCCCACTTGGCTAAGAGACCCCCAGATGTCCCCCCACTCCTGGATAATGATTCAAGTAACTACTTCCTGGAACCACCACTACATTGGCTGTAGTCCTCACAACAACCCTGGGATATAGATGTTAGGACCCTCATGTACAGATAAGAATAACAGCGCAACGAGGCCAAGTTATCTAAAGAACAAACCCCATTCTCATCGGCATCCTGACTCATGGTGACCCATTTATGTCAGCAGAACTGCTCCACTAGGTTTCCTTTTTTTTTTTCTTGTTCTCAAATATTAACATACTTTATTGTTTTCTTTTTTTTGTTTTTTTTATTTTTATTTT
>NW_006400175.1:569680-579870 GCF_000299155.1 Elephantulus edwardii
GAAAAAAAAATTCCTACATTAGTATACAATTCCCACGTCCCTTCCCCCCACCCCCCACCCCGAGCCATTTTTTAAAATAAAAGTTTTACTTTATACTGATTTACTTACGAAGTTCATATATAATGTTTTTCACACTCGATCTTTCACCTTTTCTTTACCTATTCTTCCTTCAAGCCATCAAATCGTGTGACCCTATGATTAAGCCCAACCCCCAATCCTCACCCTTCTCCTCCCCTTTCTGTCTTGAATCCTCATACACATTCTATAATAATAATCTTATACTGTATTTGTCCCTATGGGACTGAGTTAATTCACTTAGCATAAGGCTCGCCAGTTCCTCCCAAGTTAAGAAGTAATTTACAAAATCATTGCTCCCTCGAGCTGCATAGAATTCCATTGTGTGAATGTACCATAATTTCTGCTAGAGATTGTAGAATTAGATTGTTAATCTTTTTCTATTTGATGAGGTATTTAGTTAGATCACTGACTCTTCTTCTCTCTTCCTTTTTTATGTGTGCCTATTGCTATTAACTGCCCACTGATGACTGCCTTAGCTGTGTCTCAGAGATTTTGGTAGGTTGTATTTTCATTTTCATTTGTTTCAAGGAACGTTTTTTATTTCATTCTTTATTCCTTTTATAACCCAATCATGTTCTAGCAGAGTGTTATTTCATTTTCACATGGGTGGTTTTGTAAGCTTTACTCTTCTGTGGGTAATTTCTAGTTTTATGGGACTGTGGTCTGAGAAAATACTTTGTATTATTTTAATCATTTTTAATTTGTTGAGGGTTGCTTTGTGACTTGCTTTGTGATTCTATGATCAGTTCTGGAGAATGCATCATGGGCACTTGAGAAGAAAGTGAATTACGTTTTAGTTGGGTGCAGTATTCTGAATACATCCACAAGTTCGAGTTGGTTGATTGTATAGTTTAGATCGTCTGCATCTGTGTTGAGTTTCTTTTGAGTTGATCTATCCTTTGGTGATAGTGGTGTAAAGTTTAAATCTGCCACTAGCGTGGTGCTGTCTATTTCTCTCTTCAATTTGGTTAACTGTTGCTTTATATATTTTACAGGTCTATCATTTGGTGCATAAATGTTGACCAAGGTTATATCTTCTTGATCCATTGTGCCTTTAATCAGTATGTAATGTCCTTCCTTATCGTTGATGGTGGTTTTCATTCTGAAATGTATTTCATCGGAGATTAATATTGCTACTCCTGCTTTTTTTGAGGTTGCCATTTGCTTGGTATATTTTTTCCCCCCAGCCTTAGATTTTGAGTCTATCTTTCTCTTTCTTTTTTAGATGTGTCTCTTATAGGAAACATATTGATGGGCTTTGTTTTGTTTTATGTTTCCACAACCCCCCCAATCCATTCTGCTACACTTTTCCTCTTAATTGGTGCATTTAGTCCAATCACATTAAGTGTAATTATTGTGAGGCAAAGTTTTACTTCTGCCATTTTGTCATGTTTCTTTTCCTGGTGTTTCTGGTTACTGTGGTCCATTCACCTTCCTTAGGCATCTTTGTGTGTAGGACTTCACTTAAAATTTCTTGTAGTTTTGCTCTTGTTTTCACAGATTCCTTAAGGTCCTTCTTTTCTGCAAAGAATCAAATTTTCCCTTCAAATTTGATAGAGAGCTTTGCTAGATATAGGTTCCTTGGCTGGCAATTAATATCTTTCAACTTTCTGTGTATGGTATCCCATTGCCTTCTAGCTCACTTGATTTGTGTTGAGAAATCAGAACTTAATCTTATTGTTTCCCCTTTGTAAATAACTCTTTGTTTTTTTTAGCATTGCTTTTAGAATTCTATCCTTATCTTTTAATTTGGAGAATTGGACTATATAATATGTCTTTGCTTTTTTTTTGGGGGGGGGCTCTAATCTATTTGGTGTTCTCCATGCTTCTTTAATGTGGATTTCCCCATTCTTCAAAATACCAGGGAAGTTTTCTCCTAGTACTTCTCCGTGATTTCCCTGTCACTCCAGTTATCTGGAATTCCAATCATATGGATGTTATTCTGTTTGATGTCATCCCACATAATTCTAATGTTTTCTTCATTTTCTTTACGCCTCATCTCTGATTTTTCTTCAAGCATGTTTCTAGTGAGGCTCTTGTCTTCCAGCTCACCGACTCTGTTCCATCTCTTCAGTTTTACTTTTTTGTCCTACCACCAAGTTGGACATTTCTGCCATTTGGTATTAATATTCTGGATTGCATTTTCATGTTTTTCTGTTATTTCCAATACTGTATTGGCTATACCCTCTCTGTCTTGTGCTGATATTTTAATTTATTGTATTTCTTTGTCTATTCTATTTTTTATTCCATCTTTTGTATTTTCATCCATATATGTTCAAGCTTCTCCTTTTCTTTCTATCTATCTATCTATCTATCTATCATCTATCTATTACATATATATCTGTTGTTGTTGTTGTTGTTGTTGTTATGTGCCGTCGAGTCTTCTGCGACTCATAGTGACCCTATGTACAACAGCCCTAAACCCTGCTCTATCCTGTGCCATTTGCATTGCCCCTGACACACCCATCCTGATTACCCCAGTCACTGAATCAATCCACTTCATAGAGGGTCTTTCCCTCCTGCGCTGTCCCTCCACCCTACCAAGCATTAGGTCTCTCTCCAAGGACCTGTCTCTCCTTACAACATGTCCAAAGTATGTCAGATGAAGCCCGAGAGTCCTTGCCTCCAAGGAGTAGCCTAGTTTAACCCTCTCCAGGATGAA
This sequence comes from Elephantulus edwardii, assembly GCF_000299155.1. Lineage (NCBI taxonomy): Eukaryota > Metazoa > Chordata > Mammalia > Macroscelidea > Macroscelididae > Elephantulus > Elephantulus edwardii. The sequence goes on from NW_006400175.1 coordinate 572,421, forward strand.
TTTGTTTGTTTTCTTGGCAGTCCATGGTACATTCAATACTCTTCTCCAGCACCACAGCTCAAAGGCATCAATTCTCCTTCTATCCTCCCTAGTCATTGTCCAACTCTCTGATGCATAACAAGTGATTGCAAAGACCATGGCCTGTAGCAGGCGCACCTTAGTCTCCAGAGAGACACTGTTGCTCCTGAGTACTTTAGAGAGGTCCCTAACAGCAGACTTTCCCATCACAATACATTTTTTTATTTCCTGGCTTCTGTTGCCAAGAGTGTTGACTGTGGAGCCGAGCGAGCAAACTGAAGCTGTAAGCAATCTCAATGTCTTCGCCATCCATCCTGATGCTACCGATTGGTCCAGTGGTGAGAATCTTTGTCTTCTTGACATTGAGCCTCAGTCCATACTGAAGGCTGCAGTCCTTGACCCTCTGCAGTAAGTGCATGAGGTCCTCCTCAGTTTCAGTGAGCAGGGTTGTGTCATATGCATAACGCAGATTGTTGTTAGATCTTCCACTAATCCTAATGTCACGCTTCTCCTCATAGAGACCAGCCTCTCAGATAATCTGCTCTGCAAACAGGTTGAAAAGGTATGGAGATAGGACACATCCCTGGTGTACACCCTTCCCAATTTTGAACCATGCAGTGTTGCCCTGCTGTGTTCTGACGACTGCCTCTTGGTCCAAGTATAGGTTTCGCATTAGCACGATTAAATGTTTTGGGATACCCATTCTTCTCAGAGTCAGCCACAGTTTGTTATGATCCACACAGTCAAAGGCCTATTTCTTCTGGATTGTTGTCTCTGAAGTATTTTCTCTCTTATTGACTTCCATTGTTTCTTGCCACATTGGCACCCTTTTCTGTAGCTGATCAAGCAACTCTATATGAACATATTTCTTCTGAGTCTATCTGGGTTACTCATTGGGTCTGCTTTTTTAGGACAAGGGTTATTTTGTTTCTTCAAAATACCTGATGTGGATTGATGCTTTCTTGACATTATGGGAGTCTTTTCTTAGTAACTATAAAATTACCCAGGGTACAGCAATGTTTTGTGAAGCGCCTATAGAGTTGTGCTCCCTTTTTGGCCTAGGGCCCAAAGGGCTGAGGACCTAACAGCAGTTTTTTTCCCCTTAAGTACCTGAATGACCAAGGAGGAAGCCTGTTATTCCCTTCTGGAAGAGGCTTCTCGCCTCCCTCGAGGTGCCCAGGATCTCCCTGTTGCTTGAGTTAAGAGGTCTCATGTGGTCAAGGTAGATAGCAGTTTTGTCCCCACATAACTGTGGGAGCAACACAGGCATCACCATCCTACTTCCCGAAGCACTGGCCTGCTTCCTGTCCGAATGTACCATAATTTCCCAATAAATAAATAAATCCCCATTGTTGCTGGGCATTTGGGCTATTTTCATGTTTTTTGCTATGGTGAATAATGCTGCTATGAACATTTGTGTACAAGTCTTTGTGCCTCAGTTCTTATTTTCTTAGGGTATATTCCAAGTAGTGGAATAGCTGGGTCATAGGGAATTTCTATGTTTAGCTTTTGGGGGAAATGCCAAAATGCCATGCAGAGTGGTTTTACCATTTTATAATCCCATCAACCATTGAGTTCCTATCTCACCACAACCTCTCCAACATCCTGCTAAATTTTACCACTGCTGCTTAGGTAAGATGGTGTCTCATTGTGGTTTTGATTTGCTTCTCTCTTATTGCCAGTGATTTGTAGCATTTCTTCATGCAACTGTTGGTTATCCCAATGTCCTCTGTAAAAAAGTCTTTCCATGTCTTTAGCCTATTTTGTAAATGGATTATTAGTCATTTTCTTCTGGAGGCCCAGGAGTATTTTGTAAACTTCTGGCATGGGACCCTTGTTTGAGATAGTATTGACAAATGTTTATTCCCAGTCAGTAGATTGTCTTTTCACCCATCGAAAGGGTGATATTTTAGAAGTCGAGCATCAGGCATTTCTTCCATGGTGCCACTAGATGGACCCAATTCCCCAATCTTTCAGTTAGCAGCCAAACACATTAATGGTCTGTACTTGATAGGGACTTGCTTATGTGAGCAAAGAATTGGGGCTACCTATTGACTGGGCTTATGCCTGTGCAAGACTGAGAACAGCATTCCCCTCTTGCATCTTGAAAGCACAAGTCACCTTTTAATTCCTGAATCTTCACATCCAACACCTAGGAAACCAGTCCTGATTAGTCCTTGGTCTGTGTCCGTGCCCTTTCTGTCCTCCATTCCTTGGTTCTGCCATGTCAGACTATACTGAAGGCAGAATTGGCATAGGTATATCCTATGTCTATCTGTGTTTCATTGACTATGCAAAGGCGTTTGACTGTGCAGATCACAACAAACTGTGGCTAACTGTGAGAAAAATGGGAATCTCAGAACATTTGATTGTGCTTATGCAAAAAAAAAAAATAAGTGAGTATTTGATAAAAAAAAAAAAAAACAAAACAAAAAAACCCCCTATACTTGGACCAGGAAGCAGTTTACAGAACAGAGCAAAGAAACACTTTGTGGTTCAAAAGTTGGAAGGGTATACACCAAGGATGTGTCCTATCTCCATACCTTTTCAATCTATATGCAGAACAGATTATTCGGGAGGTTGGACCCTATGAGGACAAATGTGTCATCAAGACTGGAGATAGAGTCATCAACAGTCCTGCATTATGCAGATAATACAACTCTGCTTGCTCAAATTGAGGAGGACCTAAAGCACTTGCTTGTTGCAGACTGAGCTAAAGTGTATTAATAATTAATAACAAGACAAAACATCAAGACTTTATAAGTAAACAGAGAGTGTAAAAGTCAGGGGGCCAGCAGTTTGAATCAACTGTGAAGTGCTACAAGCCACACCTCTCTGTGTATTTATTGAAATCATGGAAAGCAAATCATAAAGAGAATTCTCTTGTAAATGAAGCCAAATTTTTCTCTATTGTCAATCTAATGCTTTAGCTCAGGAAGGAAGTATTTCACCCCATATTAACACTCCCTCTGCAGGAGGACACTAGCTGTCTCTTGTCCGCAGAAAACAGTTCATTTCCTGCGATCTGGAGAAATTCCAACTTAAGTGATTCCTTCAATTCCTGAATAAGCATATGATTTTTCATGTAATATTTGGTGTGAAATTTGGCTTCCCATACTTGCTGAAGAAGACCAAGAACTGCAGCCTTCAATGTGGATTGAAACTCAAAGTCAAGCAAACAAAGATGTGATTGAGATTATTAACAGGTTCAGTTTGCTTGGCTCTACAGTCAACACTCTTGGTACCAGAAGCCAGGATATTAAAAGACGAATTGCACTGGGAAAATCTGCTGTTAGAGACCTCTCCAAAGTACTGAAGAGCAAAGATGTCAGTCTGGAGACTAAGGTGCACCTGATACAGACCACAGTCTTTGCAATTACTTGCTATGCATTGGAAAGCTGGACAAGGATTAAGGATAATAGAAGGCATCAGCCTCTGAGCTGTGGTGTTAGAGAAGAGTACTGAATATACCACGGACTTCTAGGAGAATAAACAAATTCGTCCTGGAGAGGGTGAAGTCAGGCTGCTCCTTGGAAGCAAGGATTTTAAAGCTTCGTTTTGCATACTTTGGACATGTTCCAAGGAGAGACCAGTCCTTGGAGAGGGACATCATGCTTGGGAGGGTGGAGGGACAGTGCAGGAGAGGAAGACCCTCAATGAGGTGGATTGATTCAGTGACTGGACTAAAGGGAGTAGATGTATCAGAGACAATAAGATTAGCACAGGATAGAGCAGGATTTAGGGCTGTTGTATATAGGGTTTGCTATGAGTCAAGGTGACTCAATGTCACATAACAACAACAATATCCTATTTCAGATTCCTGATCCTTGGGACACCCTCAGGGGATGAAAAATAGCTCTGGGTAGCAAGGCTGCTAGGGGAGACCCAGATTGAAATACCTGTCCCCTCCCATCCACTTGAAGTATGGGCATCTTGGTGATGGTCCAGCTTCCTGGCCAGGGGGAATTTAGAAAGGAGAACTCAGATGGAGCCTTAGCAAGAGACCCAGCCTCCCCAGGAAAGGGATTTGTTTGGTTTACAGCTAAAGTAACTAAGGCACAGAAAAGTCTCAGGTGCCTTTGCCTTCTCAATTAGAGGGTGGGATCCTCACAATACTCCAAGCCACATGATCCCCTTCAATGATATTGTTATGAAGAGAATGAAGGGGCTCTGTTCCTGGGATTCTATACAGACTCATAAAACAGAAGCCAGGCATGGTATAACGGAGATGGGAAATAGCCACCAAAGTATGCTGACACCCTCCTGTTCCATTCTCTTTCCTATGTCTCTTGTTTTGCCAGTTCCTGGGACAAGATAACATTAGTTCAAACCTCCACCAGGAACAGGTGTAAGAGCTGGAGGAGTAGGTCACATCTACCAAATGCCCACCTCCCAGCCTATGGCCAGTTGGAGGAGGAAAGGGAAAAACTCTACTCCTGCGGTGGTACAAGGCTTCCTTCTCACTGAACTTGGAGTCGAGGTCAGGAGAGGACCTGACTTATAAAGCAGCCAGGGTCACAGCATGCTAGGTTAGCCCTGCCACCTTCAGATGCTATCCATGCCCCAATTAGTGCCCAACCAGGCAGTCAGTCCAAAGGGTCTTGACACTTCTGACAGTCCTTCATGTCCTCATAGTAGTCTTCAATCTGGATAGCTACCATGTGGAAGTGGAACTTCCCCTGGTACTGGGGGCTGGCTCCCTTCTCCACAGGGTGGGCATCTGCATTCTGTGGACAGACAGCATGGGCTGGGTCGTGGTCAGTGCCCAGATATTCAGGCTGTAAAGGGCTTCCACTCTCTCCCACTGAAAGCAGCAGATCTTGCAAGCAGTGAAGCCCAGGCCTTTGGGGGTCCTGGTTCGTTGTCAGCTGAAATTCACGGTCTTGGTGGCTGGCCGGGAGGACATCCAAAGGTAGAAGAGGCTGATAAGTATGCTGGCAAAATAGGTAAGGAAAAATCGGTCATGATCGCGAGATTATGTACACGTGCCCACCAACAACTTCTCCAAACATTAACAGCAAGCAGAACGCAGAGGCTATATAGAGCTGGCTCCTGGAACGCTGCTTCTTGGGCTCACAATGGCTACTAGGATCCCTCTGAGCATGGCAGTAATAGTTGCTTTGGGTGGCAAGCTGAATGACCTGCAAGTCCAGGCCATGTGCCGGCAAAGAAACTCAGTCAGCCCCATCCTGACACAGATTCCATGTAAGACCGGGCTTCGGGCCTGGAGTCCAACAGGTGCTCCCTTGGTTTCAGTGTGGTCCTGTGCGCAGCTGGCCAGCTGAGTGCACCTAGAAGTTGTGCTGGGGAAGCTCAAGGCGTCTGCGCTCACTGCCGGAAAAGCTGGCACTCAGCTGTCCACCTCCCAGGAGAGCCAGCGCTTAGCCACCAGGAGGGTCTCTCACTCCACTCGTTGTCCCTCATGCACCCCTCAAAGCCTGCTCCACCACGTGCGAGTCCTGGGTCTTGGTACCCAGGACCAGCCCGCTGCCGCCAGTGCTCCCACATGCGCTCTAGTTCTCTGTACCCTCTCCCGTGTTTTTTACTTTCTGTAATGTCAAGCTCCAGACACTAATTTTGAGATTCTGAGAAGAATATGCGTAAAAAAATTAGAGGTTTGTGTAGAAATGTATACAAAGATGACCTGTTATTGATCCCATATAGGAGAGAGTTGAGAATATAAATTCCCAATTAAGGTAATATTCCCAAGATAAAGCACAACACTCAAACTCCTTACTGTCAAATCAAAACTGTCTGATAGCTGACGCTCCAACAGGTTTTCAGAGGCTGTAAAGCACATGGGAGGAGATCGTCCATCTTTCTGCCTCGCAGTTAGTGGATTCTAACTGTCCTCCTTTAAATTAGCAGCACAGATCCTTACCGACTAAGCCAGGAGAGCTCTCTACAAGGGTATGTAAAGGACTAGTGCGTGGGGAAAAGGTCTGAGGCAAGTATCACAATATAAAGTTCCTACTTCTGCTGGAGAAGAGTATTGAATGTACCATGCACTGCCAAGAAAACAAATAGATTCATCCTGGAGAGGATTAAACCAAGCAACTCCTTGGAGGCAAGGATTCTGGTGCTTCATCTGACATACTTTGGGCATGTTGCAAGGAGGGACAGGTCCTTGGAGAGGGACATCATGCCTGGGAGGGTGGAGGGACGGCGCAAGAGGGGAAGACCCTCCATGAGGTGGATTGATTCAGTGACTGGGGTAATCGGGATGGGTGTGTCAGAGGCAGTGCGATTGGCACAGGATAGAGCAGGGTTTAGGGCTGTTGTCCATAGGGTTGCTATGAGTCGTAAACGACTTGACAGCACATAACAACAACAACAACAACATTCTTAACTAGGCACGTGGCACATCAATAGAATCTGAAATAAATCTGTGTAAAACTTTCCTCTTGTGGTTAGGTATAATTTAAAGAATTATGTCTCATAGTGACCCCTGTAGTATAATATAAAACTGCTGCAATTACTAGATATTTCACTTATAGAAATGCTACATACCTGCAAACTGTCTAAAATCAGACCCCTTCCCATGGAGTTGGTTCTGACTTGTAAAGACCTTCCATCAGATTTCTGTAAATCTTAATGAAAAATAATTACTAAGTTTCTTTTTCTCTAAAGAAGGCTTTTTCTAAAGAAGGATTCTTTAACTGAAGGATTCAAACACTTGACATTTTGGTCATCTATTCAGCACACTGTGCCCTATACTACAAGTGCTTAACAAATAGACGTGAAAATGCTGTTAGTGGCATATAAGTGGTGACTCTTACACTTGTTCCTGGAAGAAGAGCCTTCAAGAAACTCAAGCTCACTGCTGTATGGTTGGTTTTGATTCATAGTGACTGATATGGATTCTATGGGTGTAAATTATAACAGGAAGAGACTATCCGTCTTTTGCTCCTTGGAGTCACTGGTGGATCCAAACTGCTAGAGACATGTAACCTTTGGTTTAGGAGTTGAACTCACTACAGACTACACCACTGTAGTTCCAAAGAAGAGCCTTAGCTTTCGTCAGAGGATGAAGCTGTTTGTTTTCTTGGCAGTCCATGGTACATTCAATACTCTTCTCCAGCACTACAGCTCAAAGGCATCAATTCTCCTTCGGTCCTCCCTAGTCATTGTCCAACTCTCTGATGCATAACAAGTGATTGCAAAGACCATGGCCTGTAGCAGGCGCACCTTAGTCTCCAGAGAGACACTGTTGCTCTTGAGTACTTTAGAGCGGTCCCTAACAGCAGACTTTCCCATCACAATACATTTTTTTATTTCCTGGCTTCTGTTGCCAAGAGTGTTGACTGTGGAGCCGAGCGAGCAAACTGAAGCTGTAAGCAATCTCAATGTCTTCGCCATCCATCCTGATGCTACCGATTGGTCCAGTGGTGAGAATCTTTGTCTTCTTGACATTGAGCCTCAGTCCATACTG
>NW_006400175.1:594500-595143 GCF_000299155.1 Elephantulus edwardii
GGCTTCATCTGACATACTTTGGACATGTTGTAAGGACGGACAGGTCCCTGGAGAGGGACATCATGCTTGCGAGGGTGGAGGGATGGCACAAGAGGGGAAGACCCTCTATGAGGTGGATTGATTCTGTGACTGGGGTATCGGAATGGGTGTGTCAGAGGCAGTACGACTGGCAAAGGATAGAGCAGGGTTTAGGGCTGTTGTACACAGTGTCGTTATGAGTCGCAAGCGACTCGACATCATATAACAACAGCAACAACATTCTTCATTATATCTGGAAAGTTTTCTTCTAGTATCTCTTCCACAAGTCTCTTGGCACCTCCCCTTCCCCCACTTCTTGTTCCAGGTTTCTAATTATACCTATGAAACTTATGGTGTTCCACCCTATTCTTGGGTTTTCTTCTTTTTCCTTTATTCTTTTCTGCTTTTTGTTCTAGTAGATGAGTGCTGAGAACTCTATCTTCTCTTTTTTCTTTTTAATATTTTTATTGATTTTCATATGCTAATACCTTTACATGATGAAGGAAGAAGTTCAATCTGCTTTGAAGGATATAGCAAAAAATAAGGACCCAGGAATAGATGGTATACCAATTGAAGTATTTCAGATAACAGATGTTGCCCTGGATGTGCTCACCAAGTTGTGCCA
>NW_006400175.1:595243-603770 GCF_000299155.1 Elephantulus edwardii
CATCCATCCTGATGCTACCAATTGGTCCAGTGGTGAGAATCTTTGTCTTCTTGACATTGAGCCTCAGTCCATAGTGAAGGCTGCATTCCTTGACCCTCTGCAGCAAGTGCATGAGGTCCTCTTCAGTTTCAGCAAGCAGGGTTGTGTCATCTGCATAATGCAAATTGTTACTAGATCTTCCACCAATCCTAATGCCACAATTCTCCTCATAGAGCCCAGCCTCCCGGATAATCTGCTCTGCATACAGGTTGAAAAGGTATGGAGAAAGGACACAACCCTGGCATACACCCTTCCCAATTTTGAACCATGCAGTGTTACTCTGCTCTGTTCTGACTACTACCTCTTGGGTGTATAGGTTTTGCATTAGCACGTTCTGGGATTCCCATTCTTCTCAGAGTCAGCCACAGTTTGTTATGATCCACACAGTCAAACGCCTTTGCACAATCAATGAAACAGAGATAGACATCCTTCTGGTATTCCCTGCTTTCAGCTAAGATCCATCTAACATCAGCTACAATATCCCTAGTACCACGACTGCAGTAAAATCAATGGTGTAATAGACAGTAATCGGTGAAATCTGCTGTCTGCCTAACAAGATAAGTGGGTCTGAGGGTCCTGGTTGTCAATTTATCAGAATGGATAATTAGGAGGAATACTGACAAAGGTAGCTCTGGGTGAATATGAGAGACAGCAAGGCAATATTTATTAAAATATTGTACCTGTTCAGAAAATGAAGATATAGAAAAGCTTGATTTTGAGAAAATATTTGAGGCTATGTTCCACGGAGGTCTAGTGGCCTAGTCCATAGGACCAAGCCTCTTCAATAGTTTGAATCTATGGCCAGTTCATCATGAGAGAGATGGGCCCTCTCTTCCCATCTGTTTTCCAGCCTCAGAAATCAAATGGAAAGTCAGCAGAGTCAGTCTTAACTCAATGGTAATGAGTTTGAGGTTTTAGTTTAAAATTTAGGGAGGACAAAATAAAGAGCAAAGAAAATCCACAGAGAAGAGAGAACAAAAAAACAATGAGCCAAAGAGGTCCCTGCCCTGGGAGATCAGATCCAGGGTCCAGAATCCAGGATGATGTAAGAATGCATGAGGCAAAGAATGCAGAGGAAAGCTGAAGGGCTGAGAAAGGGAGAGTGTGAAAAGGATAGTAGATAATAAATGAGAATGATTATGATTAGATATAGGATTATAAGTAAGCAGGAGTGGCATTCACTTCCTAAACAACAAGCCTCCGGAAACTCTATGAACTTCGATAAATGTCAATAGTTGTAGAGGGGCTTCAGGCCTTTTGTTCATAGGGTCATTATGAGTTGTGCTTGACTCTAAGGTAATCAATAACAACATAGGATTATAAAACAAGTGGCACATACAAAAAAGAGGCCAGACTCAGTGTGTACTGTTCTCTAAGAAGAGAAGAAATAACCAAACAAGCATGTCAGAGAAAGAGTTTATTCATAAACCGTGAAAACGTGGTTGCTTATTGATTTTTGTGTTTCATTTGCTTAGAAATATGAGAAGAAATACCAATATGGAGATAATTAATAAAAATAATGCTTCAAGGTTGATCTTCCACAGTTTTGTGAAGTCAGAAGGACAACTTTAACATCCACATCATTACAGAATTAAGTATTAAGTCTTTGTCCTAGGAAGTAACTAGAAGATGTAAAACAAGGATGAGAAAGTTTCTGATTTACAACAGACACTAAGTATATTAAAGAGAAAAATCAAAGAGTATTTGACAAACACCAAGCAGGACCAAGAATCCGGCAAAGAAGCCTTGTTCTTGCCAGAGGTTCCAGGATGCAAGATAAAAGGCAAACAATTTTATAGGCACCTGATTTTCATTTTCCTTTTTCCTCATCCCCTGCACCAAAACTGAAGGTCAAAAGCACTAACAATGTTGCTCTTCTAAGCATTTAACTAGAATATATAAAGATGGCCATTACTCCTTCTTATACAACTATTCTGTTCATTCTTATTATTACCAAATAACTAATTTCACTTTGTCATATATATTTGTATGTATGATATATCTATATGTTCTTGTTTTGTACTATTGATTCAAAATCTATTCATAGCTGACCTTCCATTGGGTTTTCAGCACAGTAATTCACACAGGAGAATTCCAATGGGAAGCTGGTACATTTGAATCTCTTGTCTTAGGGTTGATAGTACAACTTCTTACTCACTGGCCACCAGAGTATATGAAGAAGATAGATGGATGATAGATAGATAGATAGATAGATAGATAGATAGATAGATAGATAGATAGATAGATGATACACACACACACACACACACACATGCACACATACGTATATTTCAAAATTTCATTGTTAAGACAGGGGAGAAAGAAAATACCAAAATGGATGTCAGAAGAGACTCTGAAAATTGCTTAGAACATAGAGAGGTCAAAACAAAGAGAAGAAGTGCTGAAATAAAGGCGATGAACAGAAGATTTCAAAGTGTAGTGCCAGAATAAAATGCAAAGTATTTTAATGAAATAGGCAAAGAGTTGGCATTAAAAAAATTTTAAAAAAGACCACACTAAGTATTTCTTAAAAGTACTGAAAAAGAAAATCAAGCCTCAAATTACACTCATGAGTGATTCTATGGGAAAAATCTTAAATGATGAAGGAAGTATCAAAAGAGGATGAAAGGAAAAGAAAAAAAGAAGATGAAAAGAATACATAGATGTCAAAAGAATTGCTGATGTAAAAAACATTTTAGGAAGTAAGATATGATCAAAGCCAATGGTAATGAAGGAAGAAATCCAAGCTGCCCTGAAGTCATTGGCAAAAAATAAGGTTCCAGAAATTTATGAAATATCAATTTGTGTGATTCTAGGAACTTATGAAATAGCAATTGATATGATTTAATTAACAGATGCAGCCCTGGACATCTTCTCTGTTCTATTTTATTCTAAGAAATTGGAAGACAGCTACCTGCCAATTAACTGGAATGGGTTAATATTTGTTCTCATTAACAAAAAAAATGATGATCCAACCAAAAGTAGAAATTATTCAACAAAGTCATTAATGTCAAATGTAATTAAAATCTTGCTGAAATTTGTTTTAAAAATGGACAAGTACATTGACGGGGAATTTCCAGAAACCTATGTTGGATTCAGAAGATGCTTTGATATGAGAGATGTCATTACTGATGTCAGATGGATATTGGCTGAAAGCACAACATATCGGAAAGATTTGTATTTTATTGACTATGCAGAAGCATTGGACTGTGTTGATCATAACATTAGCTAACATTGAGAAGAATGGAATGTCATAGCCAACATTGAGAAGAATGGAAATCCCAACTAAGAACATTTGACTATGTTCAAGTGAAGCCTAAACGTAGACCAAGAAGCTGTTGTCAAAACAGCACAATATGGTTTTAAATGAGTAAAGTTCTGTATGGTTTTAAATCAGGGTTTTAACAGATAACTGTATGGGTTTTTTATTATTTTTTGATTATTATTTTTTGTGCATGTACCGTCAAATCAGATCTGACTGGTACAGGAGGAGATTGTCCCTCCTTCTCCGGCATAACATCTGATGGATTTGAACCGTGTACTTCTGGGATTGCAGTACAGCTTCTTGTCACTAGGCCACCAGAGCTCCCCTAGATAACTGTATGGTTTTAAATCAGGATTTTAACAGATAACTGTATGGTTTTAAACAGAACAGAGCACTGTATGATTTTAAATCAGGCTTGTATTCTTTCACAACCTCTATTCACTCTGTATACTGAGCAAATAATTTGAGATGCTGAGCTACATGGAAAAGAATATGGCATCAGGATTGGAGGAGAACTCACCAAAAGCCCAGATTATGCAGATGACAGGACCTTGCTTGCTGAAAGTAAAGAGGGTTTAAAATACTTGCTGCAGAAAACCAAAAATTACAAACTTTCATATGGATTACAGCTCAAAGCAAACACTGGACAAAAAGGTAACATCATGACTGATGGAGAAAAATAAAAGTTATCAATGATTTAATATCACTTGGATCTATAATCAACATTCATGTTATAACAGTCAAGATAATAAAATACATGTTGCATTTGAAAAATGTGTTGTCAAGGGCTTCTCCAAGGAGCTAAAGAGCAAGGAATAAATAAATAAAAGTTTAAAGAATAAGGTGTGCTGGATCCAAGCCATAGTAATTTCTCTTTTTGTTGTAAAATTTTCATTTTAATTGTGATTTTAATAAAAATGTACAGAAAAGTTAGATTTTCATTCATTCATTGTTGCATGTTTTCCTCCCTCTCCCTTTTCCATACCCCAATTCATTTTCCTTTTTTAAAAAAAATAATCATTCTAGTAGTAATACTTAAGGATGCTGAAGGCAGAATGTTGAATGACCCATGAACTAGCAAAAGAAGATGGAAAGAGTACATGGAGCCACAGTACCAACAAGAATTGGTTAACACAGAAGAATTTCATGAAACAAAATATGATCAAGAGCCTATGGTGATGAAGGAGGAAGTTCAAGCTATTGTGAAGGAATTGGATAAAAACAGAGGCCCAGAGGAATTGATGGAATATCAACTGACATATTTCAACAAACAGATGCTACCATGGGCATGCTCCCAGGTTATGCCAGGAAATCTGGTGGGCAACTACGTAGCCAACTGACTGGAAGAGATCTGTATTTATTCCCATTCCGAAAAAAAGTGATCCAACAAAGTGTGGAAATTATCAAACAATATGACTAATAACACATGCAAGCGAATTCCTGCTGAAGATAATGCAGAAATAACTGAAGCAGTACATCAGCAGAGAACTGTCAGATATATAGGCTGGGCTTAGAAAAGGCTGTGACACTAGGGACATCATAGCCAACATTAGATGGATCTTAGCTGAAAGCAGAGAGTGCCCAAGCAATATCTATCTGTGTTTTATTGATTATGCAAAGCCATTTGACTGTGTGAATCACTACAAATTGTGACTAACGTTGAGAAGGATGGGGATCCTAGAATACTTAACTGTGTTCATGCAAAACCTATACTTGGACCAGGAAGCATTAGTCAGAACAAAGCAGGGAAATACTATATGGTTCAGGATCAGGAAAGATGGGCATCAGGGATGAATCCTATCTCCGTAAGTTTTCAATCTATATGCAGAACAGATCATTTGGGAAGTTGGACTTTATAAGGAATGTGGCATCTGGATTGGAGGGAGATTCACCAACAACCTGCATTATGTAGATGATACAATCTTGCTTGCTGAAACTGAGGAGGATATGAGGTGTTTTCTGCAGACTGTCAAGAACTGTCAATATAGATTGAAGCTTAACCTCAAGATAGTAAAAATTCTCACCACTGGGCCAATTGGCTGCATCATGATGGATGGAGAAGATTGAGACTGTTGGTAACTTCAGCTTGCTTGGTTTCACAGTCAACACTCTTGGCAACAGCACTCAGGAAATAAAAATATGAATTCCATTGGGAAAACCAGTTGTCAGGGACCTTACCAGAGCACTGAAGAGCAATGATGTCAGGCTGGAGACTAAGGTGCTCCTGATCCAGGCCATAGTCTTTGCAATTGCTTGCTGTGAATCAGAGTGCTAGATAATGACTAGGAATGATAGAAAAATGCCTTCGAGTCGTGGTGCTGGAGAAGAGTACTGAATATACCATGGGCTGCTAGGAGAACAAACAGATTTGTCCTGGAGAGGGTGAAACCAGGCTGCTCCATGGAGGCAAGGATTCTGAAGCCTTCATCTGACATACTTTGGACATGTTGCAAGACTGGATCAGTCCTTGGAGAGGGACATCATGTTTGGGAGAATGGAAGGACAGCACAAGAGAGGAAGGCCCTCAATGAGATGGATTGATTCAGTGAGTGAGGTAATAGGAGTAGGTGTATCAGAGACAGTGAGGTTGGCACAGGAATAGAGCAGGGTTTAGGACTCTTGTACACAGGATCACTATGAGTCGCAAGAGACTCGACAAAACATAACAACAACGACAACATTTGGTGCATAAATATTTTATTATTATATCCTCTTGCTTTATTGACTCTTTAAGCATTATATAGTGATCTCTCTTGTCCTTTGTGATGGTTTTTATTCTGAGATCTATTCTGTGAAAGATTAATATTATTACTCCCACTTTTTTTCTGGCTGCTATTTGCTTGGTATATTATTTGTCCACCTTTTTAAATTTTAGTCTTTCTTATCTTCACTTTTCAGGTATGTCTCTTATATTGATGTGTTTGGGTTTTTTAAATCCAATCTGCAACTGTTTTTCTCTTCACTGGTGCATTTCAATGATTTACATTCAGCGTAATCATTGAGAGGCAAGGTTTGATTGTGAGTTTTTCTTGGGGTTGTTGGTGGTTACTTTGATACATCCTGCTTTCTTTAGAATATCTGTAGAAAGGACTGCCCTCGGTATTTTCTGCAATGGTGAACTTGTTTTCACAAATTCTCTTCTTTTCTGAGATTAGTTTCATCTCTTGTCATATTTGATAGACAGTGTCTCTGGATACAGTGTTCTTGGTTGATAGTTGTGTTCTTTGAGTGTTTGATATATGCCATTCCACTCTCTTCTTCCTCACATTGTTCCTTCTGTTAAATTGGCACTTAACCTTATTTGCTCTCTCATAGGTTACTTTTCATTTCTCTCTAGCTGCTTTCAGAATTCTCACCTGATCTTCGGTTCTGGCAAGTTTGACTATGATATCCCTTGGTATTTTTCTTTTGGGGTCTATTCTATTTGTGGTTCACTCAGCTTCTTGTATATGCAGTCTCTCATCTGTCTTGAAGTACAACATTGTGAGTGATGGGATAATACACATATACTTACAAGGAAGTCCAGTAAATACCACTATCATTCAGATATATGCACCAACAACCAGAGCCAACGAAGAAGAAATAGATGATTTTTACCAACTTTTACAGTCGGAGATAGATCGAACATGCAATCAAGATGCTTGAGTTCCCATAGAATTCTGTGGCCAAAATATTAAATGATGCAGAAAGCATGAAAAGATGGTAGACATAGTCCAATGGTGATTAATTTTGTAAAACAATGTGTGGCAAAGATTGTATGAAACATAATGGAAATGAAATAGAAGGTGGGAAGAATACTTTAATTTCTAAAGAAGGAAAATACTTCTTAGAGGGTTTGAATGTCTTGCTAACCTCACAGAGTTTTATAAACATATTTTTTAAACAAAACCAAACATTTATATTATTTTATTGGCACGTACAACAGAACACACATAGACTAACAGAAAGGGCAACGTGGGTAGAACTTTCAAGTATGGAACTACAAAGGAAGAGGATCAATTGTAAGCAGACATTAGTGATTGGAACATGGAACATGAGAACCATGAGTGTAGGAAGATTAGAAATTGTTAAGAAAGAAATGGAAGACAAAAATATTGAAATACTAGGCATTGGCGAGATGAGATGGACTGGCATGGGGCATTTTGAGTCAGATGATCATATGATATATTACTCTGGAGATGAAAAGGTGAGGAAAAATGGGGTTGCTTTCATAGTTAATAAAAGTTAAGTTCTAGATCCATCTTAAAGTACAACATTGTGAGTGACAGGATTATAGCCATACACTTACAAGGAAGTCCAGTGAATACCACTATCATTCAGATATATGCACCAACAACCACAACCAAAGAAGAAGAAATAGATGATTTCTACCAGCTTTAACAGTCGGACACAGATCGAACATGCAATCAAGATGCACTGATAATAATGGGTGACTGGAACGCAAAAGTTGGGAACAGAGAAGAAGAATCAGTAGTTGGAAAACATGGACTTGGTGACAGAAATGAAGCTGGAGATAGAATGATTGAATATTGTACAATTAATGACCTATTCATTGCAAATAGGTTTTATAAGAGACATAAAGGCAGGTTATACACAAGGATTTCACCTGATGGTATGTATAGGAAACAGATCGATTACATCTGCAGAAAAAACCACTGGAGAAGCTCAATATCAGCTGTGAAAACAAGGCCAGGAGCTGATTGTGGAACAGACCACCAGCTACATATGCAAGTTCAAGCTGAAGCTGAGGAAAATTAAACAGAATCCACCGGAACCAAATTATGACTTTGAGTTCATCCCACCTGAATTTCAGAACCATCTCAGGAACAGGTTTGAGGCCTTGAACACTAATGAGCAAAGACCTAATGAGTTGTGAGAGGATGTCAAATGTATCATCCAGAAAGAGTGCAAACGGTTATTACAAAGACAGAAGAGGGGGAAAAGACCAAAATGGATGTCAGAAGAAACTCTGAAGATTGCACTGGAGCACAGAGAAGTCAAAGCACAAGGAAGAATTAAAGATACTAAAGAGCTGAACAGAAGATTCCAAAGTGCAGCACAGGATGACAAAGGAAAATATTACAATGAAATGTGCAAGGAACTGGAGTCAGAAAATCAAAAGGGCCAAACTAGCTCAGTATTTCTTAAGCTCAAGGAACTGAAGAACAAATATAAACCTCAATTTGCTATAATCAAGAATGCTTTAGGCAGAATATTAAATGA
>NW_006400175.1:606976-624808 GCF_000299155.1 Elephantulus edwardii
GCTGTTGTGCATAGGGTCGCTATGAGTCGGAAACGACTCGACGGCACTTAACAACAACAACAACAATACCTTTACAGTATATTTCATTCCTATACATTGTTTTGTACAATCTTTCATTTACATTGTGTTTCATACAATTATTCATATACATTGTATTTTACATTCTTTTTTCACTACTATTTAATATGACCATGAACAAACCTCTACAAGCAAGTTAATTAATTTTCTCAGTCTCTACACTCCCCAGTTGTATCTTCTTTGGGATTTTCTGCTCTGCTCTGTCCCCAGGTACTCTATGTATTCTTATTCTCATGCCTTCACTCTCTCATATCCTATTTTCCTTCTACCTCAGTTCTTTCCATGTCTATCTATACCTTAACTACAATTTCTTAACCAGTCTATATATGGAAATATATTGTGTTTCAGATAGTCAAATTAATTCATTTTTTATACTGTTACTGTGTACCGTAGAATCAGAACCGACCCATAGGTGATTCTCTGGAGGGTTTTCAGAGGAAATTAATCACAAGAGAGGAGACTGCCCATCCTTCTCCTACAGAGTAGCTGGTGGATTCAAACTGCTTGCTTTCAGGATTGTAACACAGCTTCTTGTGACTAGGCTCCCAGAAAGAGTCTTGCTTATAGCCTTCAGAAGAAAGAGAGGTAAAGAGGAAGAAATTCAGAAATTGGTCTTAAGAAAAAAAGAGAGGAATGAAAGAAACAAAAGAATAATGAAAACATGACTGGATAAAGAATCATGACAGTTTTTCCTAAGAAATTATTTTATATCTGTCTTTAATTTTGTCTTTGTCTTTTTGGCCCACAGGTAATAGAAACCAGGGGGAAGTGCCTGCATGCCTGCTTGAGACAATCAAAGAGTTTCAGGGACACAAAGAGCCAGGTGAGTGGGTCCAGCACACAGGACATGGATATAAGGGCAGGAGATTTGTCGACACAGGGCTAAGGTTAGGTGACCAAAGACAGGGCTCCGGATCCAGAACCAGCCTGACCTGACATGGTTCTGAGTCTTGTCTCCAGGAGAAGCAGGTATTTTACACATCTCATGAATGGAAATCCAAAGTCTCTGTAAATGTTTATTAAAATTAATAAAAAATTACCAGCTTTGAAAATTCAGTGAAAGGTCACATGGATCAGAACTGACTGCAGTGGGTTTTTGGTTTTATGGACAATACTGACTGTGTGGGGAGACCTCTATCTTCTATTTCACTGATTCTCTTCAACTCTGCTCATATGTCCCTCCAATATGTTGACAGCATCTGAAATACTGGTCCTATTCTTCTAGATTCCAGTTTCTAGTTTTTCCAGAGTTTCTGATGCCTTACATGTTTCATTTGCATTGTCTTTGTTTGTTTTTATAAGTTCCAGGTGACTTTCCTGGTAGAAACCAGTAATACTTCAAGTTTGTCTTTCACCCACTGAAAATTCAATCATTCTTCTTTTGAATTTTGCATGCTGCCTTCAGGTAATTCCTTAATTTTGTGTTTTGATCACTTTTTTAGGTTAACTACTTGCTGTGGTTTTGTGTAGGATGTTATGTAGTCTGCTTCTTCCATATCTTTGCTGTGATAGAGTTTTTCTTGCCTGGGGCCCTAGCGGGACGTGATGTGACGTGACGTGATGTGATGTGATGGGATGGGATGACGTTGGCTCTGGAGCTTACTGCTCCAGAGAGGGAAGGGTAGCTCAATCTGCCTGAATTTTTCTGATCTCTGGGCACAAGGAGAGACTTGTTTCAGTTGGGGAGTTCAATACATTACTAAGGAAGGGGAGAAGAACACTCCATGTCTGTACTTCTTTATCTCTTGTCCTGTGGCAAAAGTATGTAGGATTGGGATTGCCAACCCCTTCTGTTCCTTTCTCTCTAATCCTGCAACTCAGTTCTCTGGGGTGGATAGCTTGTTGTTTTCTGGTCTTAGCCTTCTACCCTAAAGTTTGTTATCCTCCTTGGTCTGTGGAGTGGTGCAGCCGGATTCTTTAACTCTTTTCACCACTCTAACAGTTCAGGAAGAAGGACTTTGTCTCATTCCTTCTGTTCTAGAACTTTACTGCTCTAGCTGCTGATTGTTGGAGGCATTGACTTAATGTGTATGGCTGGCAAAACAGGATGACATTCCAGGCAAAAGCTATGTCTTTAACTGGATCCTGAATGTTGGTCTTAACCTCCACTCCTTGGCATGAGGTCCACAGGCCAGGGGCCCACAGTGCAGTAAGATCCAAAAGGGTCTTCTCCACTGCCGCTAGCTGTGGATGGGACTAGGGAGTGCCAGATGGGTTGTGGGGAGTCAATGGTAGTATCACCTACTAGAATGGTCAGTGAATCAGTTCCCTTTTGGGCTAGCCAGCTGCTGCAGCACAATAGGATCCATAAGGGTCTGCCATAGTCATTCCAATTACTTGCTATACATTTGAAAGTGCACAATGAATAAATATGATAGAAGAATCCATGCTTCTGAATTGTGATGTTGAAGAAGAGTACATTGACTACCAAAAGAACTTGGAGGAAATGCAACCAGGGTCCTCCTTAGTGACAAGGATGGTGAAAGGTCATCTCATATACTTTGAACACGTTGTCAGTAGGGGCCAATCATTGTACAACAGCATCATAATGGGAAAGGTGGAGGATCAGAGAAAGAAAAGAAGACTCTCAACAAAATGGATTGACACAGTGACTGAAACAGTGTGCTAGAACATATCAGAGATCATGAAGATGGGTCAGGATAGAACAAGTTTCAAACCTGTTGTTCAGAGTTACTTTGAGTCCAAGTTGACTCAATGCCACCTAACAACATGTGTATAGCACTGCATATATATGCATGTGTATCGGAAGCCTTGGTGACACAGAGATTAAGAGTTTTTTAATTGAAAAGTGGGCATTTTAAACCCATCAGCTACTTTGTCTTAGAAGAGAGCTGGCAATCTGTGCTTCTAAAGATTACATTGTTCAAAACCTACAGAGAAATTTTAGTTTGTCTTATACAGTCACCATGGGTCAGAATCTATATAATGGTACCCAGCAACAACAACATGTATATATTATATACATAAAGATTACTAAGAATTAGACTTCATCCAATAGTAAACACACACACACACATACACACACAAGTATGTATGCATGTGTATGTAGATATACCATATATTTACATGTTTGTTGTTGTTACATACATACATCTATGTATATATACATGTACATACACACATTGTAGCTTGCTATATTACACTTCATGAATAATGTGGTTTTTTATTAACGGAAAGTTTCTGGCAACATTGAGTTGAAGAAGTCAAATCACATTTTTTTAATAGCATGTGATCACTTTGTGTCTCATATTTTGAGAATTCTCCAAACATTTCAAACTTTTTTTTATAATACTACTGTTTTTTGTAGAGTCTCTGTGAGTTGTAATTAACTCAATTGCACCTAACAACACATAACAAACTTGCTTACTCAATAGGCTATATAGTATAGTGAAGCTGTAATATTTGTAAGCACTGTTGTTGTTAGTGTTACATGCTATCGAGTTGCTTGCTACTCATAGCTGCCCTATGTACAAGAGCCCTAAACCCTGCTCGATCCTGTGCCAACCTCACTGTCTCTGATACACTTACTCTCATTACTCCAATCACTGAAACAATCCATCTGATAGACGGGCTTCCTCTCTCGTGCTGTCCCTCCACCCTCTCAAACATGATATCCCTTTCCAAGGAATGGTCCCTCCTTGTAATATGCCCAAAGTATGTCAGATGAAGCTTGAGAATCCTTGCCTCCATGGAACAACCAGGTTTCACCCTCTCAGGACAAACCTATGTGTTCTCCTAGCAGTCCATGGGATATTCAATTCTTTTTCAGCACCACAGCTTGAAGGCATCAACTCTCTTACTATCATCCCTAGCCACTGTTCAGCTCTCTAACGCATAGCATGCAACTGTGAAGACTATGGCCTGGATCTGGTGCACCTTAATCTCTAACCTGATGTTGTTGCTCTTCAGTACTCTGGAGAGGTCCCTGACAGCTGAGTTTCCCAATGTAATTTGTCTCTTGATTTCTTGGCTGCTGGTACCAAGAGTGTTGACTGTTGAGCCAAGTAAACTAGAACTGTTAACTGTCTCAATCTCCACCATCCATGATGCTGCCAGTTGGCCCAGTGGTGAGAATCTTTGTTGATGCTCAGCTTCAATCCATATTAAAGGCTGCAGTCCTTGACCTTCGGCAGCAAGCACCTCAGGTCCTCCTCAGTTTCAGCAAGCAGGATTGTGTCATCAGCATAACACAGGTTGTTGATGAGTCTTCCACAAATCCTGATGTCATATTCCCCCTCATACAGCCCAGCCTCCCAGATGATCTATTCTGCATACAGATTGAAAAGGTCTGGAGACAGAATACATCCCTGGTGGACGCCCTTCTGATTACTGCCTCTTGGTTCAAGTACTGGTTTTGCATAAGCACAATCAAGTGTTCTGGGATTCCCATTCTGCTGAGACTCAACTACATCTTGTTGTGATCCACACAGTCAAAAGGCTTTGTGTAGTCAATGAAGCATAGAAAGTCATTCCTCTGGTACTCTCTGCTATAATTAGCTATAATATCCCTAGAACCACAGCCTATTCTAAACTCAGCCTGCACATCTGGCAGTTCTCTTTTGATGTATTGCACCAGTCATTTTTGGATAATTTTCAGCAAAATCTTGCTTACATATGATATTAATGATATTGTTCAATAATTCCATACTCTGTCAGGTCACCTTTCTTTGGAATGGGAACAAATATCAATCTCTTCCAGTCAGCTAGCCAGGTGGATTTCCTCCAGATTTCTTCACATAACTTAGTGAGCACACATCCTGGGCTTCATCTGTTTTATGTCAATTGGTATGCCATCAACTCTTGGAGCCTTGTTTTTTGCCAATTCTTTCAGAGCAACTTGAACTTTCTCCTTCATCACCACAGGCTCTTGCTCATACGATATTTCATGAAATTCTTCTGTGTCAGCCAAATCCTTCTGGTACAGTGACTCGGTATACTCCTCCCATCTTCTTTTAATGCTTCTTGGATCATTTAATACTCTGCCCAAAGCATCTTTAAGTATTGCCACTCGTGGCTTGAATTTATTTTTCAATTCCTTCAGTGTAAGAAATATTGAGTGAGTTCGGCTCTTTTGATTTTCTGACTCCAGCTCTTTGCACATTTCATTATGGTATCTTCTTATGTCATCCCAAGCTGCCTTTTGAAATATTCTGTTCAGCTCTTTAATTTCTTGATTTCTTCCTTTAGCTTTGGCTTCTTAGTGCTTTAATGCAATATTTGGAATCTCATCTGACATCCATCTTGGTCTTTTCTTCCACTTCAATCTTTTACATCTTCATGAATGATATTCATGATTTCTTCCCACAGCCCATTTGGTCTACACTCATTGGTATTCAAAGCCTCAAGCCTGTTTCTGAGATGGTTTTGAAACTCGAATGGGATAGACTTAAGGTCAAATTTTGGTTCCTGTGGATTTGATTTTATTTTCTTCAACTTCAGCTTGAACACAAATATGAATGGTTGGTGGCCTGTTCCATAATCAACACCTGGCCTGGTTTTCACAGCTGTTAGTGAGCTTCTCCTGTGATTCTTTCCACAAATGTAATCAATTTGGTTCCTATGCATACCATCAGGTGAAATGCATGTGTATAGCCTGCATTTTTGTTTCTTATAAAAGGTATTTGCAATGAATAAATAATTGAATATGCAGAATTCTCTTATTCTTTGTCCAGCCTCATTTCTGTCACCAAGTCCATGTTTTCCAGCTACTGATCCTTCTTCCCTGTTCCCAACTTTTGCATTCCAGTCACCCATTATTATCAATGCATCTTGATTGCATGTTCGATCAATTTCTGACTGCAAAAGTTGGTAGAAATCTTCTATTTCTTCCTCTTTGGCTCTAGTTGTCTGTGCATATATTTGAATGATAGTAGTATTCACTGGACTTCCTTGTGTGCGTATGGATATTATCCTGTCATTCACCACATTGTACGTATTTCATGATGTATCTAGAAATGAGGTTTTGGGTTCGTTTTGTGTTTTTTTGTTATGAAACCAACTCAAAATGTCCCAAACCAAGCCATCTTACTTCACCAATACCTAGTATGTCAATATTTATGCATCCCCATTTCCTTCTTAACAATGTCCAATTTTCCTTCGTTCATGCTTCTCACATTCCACATTCCAATCACTAGTGTCTGCTTACAGCTGTTCCTCCTTCTCTAGTAAAGCCAAAATTCTTGTTACTCAAACATACATATTTCCTTACTGTGGTGATTTGAACCTATCCCACAGGTTAGGTGGGTTAGGAAATACATTTCCAAGATATATTACCATAAATTGATATATTTATATTAATAAATATGTTATTGTTGTTGTTGTTATGCACCACTGAGTTGCTTACAACTCATGGTGACCCTATGTATAATAGCTCTAAAGCCTGCATTTTCCTAAGCCATTCTCACCGACTTTGACACACTTACCCCCATTCTCTCAGTTACTGTGTCAATTCATACCATCGAGGATCTTCCTCTCCTGTTCTGTCCCTTCACCCTTCCAAGCATGATCCCTCCTGGCAACATGACGAAAATATGTCAAATGGAGCTTCACAATCCTTGCCTTCAAGGAGAAATTTGGTTTTATCTTCTCCAATATATACCTGTTTGCTCTCTTGGTGGTCCATGGTACATTCACTGTTCTCCAATACCACAACTCAAAGGCATGGATTCTTCTTCTGTCATCCTTAGTTATCCTATGTCTCTCTGATGCATAGCAAGGCCTGGATCAGGAGCACCTTAGTATCTAAACTAACATTGTTGCTTATCAGTACTCTGGAGAGATCTCTGACAGCAGACTTTCCCAATGCAATTCATCTTTTGATTTCCTGACTGCTGGTGCCAAGACTGTGGAGCTAAACAAGCTGAAATTATTAACAATTTCAATCTCTTCTCCATCTATCATGATGTTGCCAATTAACCCAGTGATAAGAATTTTTGTCTTCTTGATGTTAAACTTCAATCCGTATTGAAGACTACAGACCTTGGCCTTCTGCAGTAAACTCTTCAGGTCCTCCTCAGTTTCAGCAAGCAAGGTTATGTCATCTGCATATCACAGGTTGTTGATGAGTCTTCCTCTAATTCTGATATCACATTCCTCCTCATAAAGCTCAGCCTCCTGAATGATCTGTTCTGCATATATATTGAAAAATGTATGGATTTTTCATTCTGAAATATATTTTGTCAAAGATTCATGTTGCCACTCCTGGTTTTTTGAGGTTGCAATTTGCTTGGTATATTTTTTTCCAGTCTTTAATTTTGAGTCTATCTTTCTCTTCCTTTTTTAGATGTGTCTCTTGTAGGAAAATTATTGATGGACTTTGGTTTTTTTATCCATTCTGCTACTCTTTTTCCTCTTAATTGGTGCATTTAGTCCATTCATATTGTGTGCTTATTGTCAGGTTTAATTTTTGTCTTTTTGCCATATTTCTTTTTCTGTTGTTTTTGGTTACTATGGTCCATTCATTTTCCTTTGGCCTCTCTGTGTGCAGGATTTAACTAAAAATTTCTTCTAGTTTCGACCTTGTTTTCAAAAATTCCTTAAGGTCCTTCTTTTCTGCAAAGAATCTTATTTCTTCTACATGTTTTATGAAGAGCTTTGCTTGCTCTTACTATTTTTCAACTTTTTATATATGGCATCCCATTGCCTTCTAGCTCACATGGTTTCTGCTGAAAAATCAGAACTTAGTCTAATTATTTCCCCTCTGTATATAACTCTTTGTTTTTCTAGTGCTGCTTTTAGAATTCTATCCTTATCTTTTAATTTGGAGAATCTGACTATGATATGTCTTAATGTGTCGGACAGTTAGACGTAGATCAGTGATTCAAATCCACTAGGTCCTCTCAATGGGAGACAGAAAGTCATTCTCTTCCAATAAAACTTCATAGACTCATTGAGGATGATTGTGAGTTGTAATTGATTTAATCATGGTGAGTGAGTACTTTCTTTTTTCTCCTTTTTTAAAAAAAATATTTTAATGAAAGTTTATAGAACTTAGGGTTTCCATTCATTCATTGTTGCACTTTTCTCTCTGCCCACCTCCCCCAAGCCCAATTCATTCTTCTCTTTGAAAAGTAAAAGAAAATTCTTTCATTGTTATGCAATCTCTCCCCCCAAGTCTACTCCATTGTGCAGCTTGCATTCTGAACTCCTGTCATGACAATAATACCCAATCATATATCACTTATAAACAGTTCTTTCTCTCATCTGTTTCAATTCAATCTGTTTCATTCATCCCCTCCTTCTCTGTCTTCCCTCAACCCTGATGTCAGTCACATTTTACAACAGTGGCCCTTTGCAATATTTGTCCTTTTGTGACTGAGATATTTTACTCAGCCTACTGTCCTCCAGGGTCACCCATTTCATATTTCATGAGTTCCCTGTTTTCCAATGCTGCATAGTATTTCATTGTGTGAATATACCAGAGCTTCTCTATCCATTTATTTGTTGATGGGCACTTGGGTTGTTTCCAGCTCTTTGCTATTGTGAACAAAGCCGCAATAAACATGGCTGTGCATGAGTGAGTACTTTCTTGAAGAAATATTGTACAGGATTAGATCTGAAAAATGATACCAGTTGGCCAAATGAAAAGAACATTGTAACATGGAAACAGCCCAAATGTCCAAACACAATTGGATTGAGAAATTACTATATATTCACATGATGGGATACTACACAGCATGCAGGAACAATGATTTTGAAAATCACTAACTAACTTGGGAAAGACAAGAGAGCATTATGTTAAGTAAATTGACTTAGTCCCATAAGGAAATCTTGTATACTATCATTACTTTAGAAATAGAAAGATTATTAGTAAAGTGAGTATAAGTATCCAAAGTGGGGAAAGAGTAGGAGTAAGAGTATGATGAGGATGGGCAGAGGGTTAACCATAGGGTCCACCATTTGAAGGGTGAAGGGAGGGATGGGTAAAGGAAATGGGAAAGACCCAGTGTGAAGTAAAATGTATACAAATTTTGTAAATAAACCAGTATAAAATAAAAAATTTTATTATAAAGAAAAAGAAAGAAAAGGTATGGAGACAGAACACATTCCTTTCCCTATTTTAAACCATGCAGTGTTTCCCTGCTATATTGAGAACTATTTACTGGCCCAAGTATAAATTTTGCATAAGCACAATCAGGTGTTCTGAGATTTCCATTCTTCTCAAGGTTAACCAAAATTTGTTATGATCCACACAGTCAAATGTCTTTGCATCGTCAATGAAACATAGATAGATGTTCCTCTGGTACTCTCTGCTTTCTTCCATCTAACGTTGGCGATAATGTCTCTAGTGCCACAACCTATTTCAACT
Organism: Elephantulus edwardii; assembly: GCF_000299155.1. NCBI lineage: Eukaryota > Metazoa > Chordata > Mammalia > Macroscelidea > Macroscelididae > Elephantulus > Elephantulus edwardii. The sequence goes on from NW_006400175.1 coordinate 616,383, forward strand.
CAGCTTGTATTTCTGGTTCTTCTCTGTTAATGTATTGTCACAGTCATTTCTGAGTAATCTTCAGCAGGACTTTCTTGTGTGTGCTATCAGTGATATTGTTCAGTAATTTCCACACTCTGTTGGATCATCTTTTTTTGGAATGGAAATAAGTATGAATCTCTACCAGTATACTGGCCAGGCTGTTATTCTCCAGATTTCTTGCCACAACCTGGTAAGCATGTCTAGGGCAGCATATCTTTGTTGAAATATGTCAAATCATATTCCTACAATCCCTGGGTCTTTGTTTTTGCCATTTCCTGCAGAGCAGCTTGAACATCTTTTTTCATCACAATCACCTCATGATCATATGTTATGTCATGAAATTCTTCTGTGTCAACCAATTCTTTTTGTCTGTATACTCTCCCTATCTTCTTTTACTGCCTCCTGGATCACACATGTTTATGTGTGTACATAAGAGCTCCTTTATACGTATATAACCTGCTCATCTTTTTTTTCTACAAAATTTAAGTCCATTTCATATATAGTCAAATTTTAGTCCACTTTTATAGTCTACTTATTTTTCTTCCACGAATTTGAACTATCAAACTTTCATTTAGCAGTCTGATAAGTTATACCCTATGCTTGACCTTATGTTGCTTTTGAAACCTTATGTTGCTTTTCTTTGCTTGCTTAAAGTCAACTCTGATTCATAGTGACCCTATGAACAACAGATTGAAACTTTTCCCCACACTCTACTATCCTCACAAGCCTTGCAGACTGATATATTTGTCTCCTTTGGAGACATTGGAGGGTTCAACATCTATCTTTTTGTTTAACAGTAAATGGCACCACCAGGAATTATAATAAACATACACAACAATATTTCAGCAAGGATTCAAGATCTATTATAAAAACTAACCCCTTTGCCACCAAAGCCCCCAAAACTAAACCCATAGCTATTTAATCAACAGCAAATACTAATGATACTACAGGACAGAACATAGGATTTCCAAAGCTATAATTTTGACAGAAACAGAATACCACATCTTTCTCCTGTGTAGTTTCCATATTTGAGCCTTTGTTCCAGTCACTGTTTCAATCAAGCTTATTGGTAATATTTCTATTTTCACTTGACCTTCCACTTTACCTATCATGATGGCCTTCTCCAGGGACTGATTCTTCCTAATGTTGTTGTTGTTGTTGCCGTGGAGTCACTTGTGACTCAGAGTGACCTTATGTACAACAGCCCTAAACTCTGTTCTGTCCTGTGGCAATCTCACTGTCTCCGACACACCCACCCTAATTACCCGAATCACTTAATCAATCAGCCTCATAGAGCGTCTTCTCCTCCTGCACTGTCCCTCCACCCTCCCATAACATGTCCTAAATACACAAGATGAAATCTTACCATCTTTGCTTCTAAGAAGCATTCTAGCTTTACTTCTTTTAATATAGATTTATGTTTTATTTTTCTGGCAGTCGTAGTATGTTGTTATAAGGTACTGGCAAGTTGACAATGACTAAAGGACTCTGAAAAACAGATCAAAACTTACGCTATCCTACTACATCATCTTCATAATCTCTGACATGCTCAACCAATTGTTATAGTAATTGTGTCAATCCATCTTGTTGAGGGTCTTCCTTTCCTTTAGTGATCTTTCACAGCATAATGTCTTTTTCAAAGACTGGTCCTTCTTGAAAACATAGTCTGTGAGATGAAGTTTCGTTCTCTAAAGAGCACACTGGTGACACTTCTTCCAAGAAAGATGTGTGTTCTTTGGGCAGTTCATGAGGCACTCAATAGTTTTCTCCAAAACACAATTGAAAGGCAATGGTTCTTCTTCTGTCATCATTATTCACTTTCAGAAATATAGAAAGCAATTAAAAATATCATGCTTTACATAAGGCCTACTTTAGACATTTAACTTGTTTTTTATCACTTTCAAAAGGTTCTTGACAGTGTATTTGCCAAATGTGATATTTCTTTTGATTATTATTTTTTTTTTACTTTTGCTACATTGGATGTTTATTGTGTATCCAAGTAAAATGAAATAATTGATAACTTCAATCCTTTCTCCCTCTATCACAATGTTGCATGTTGCCTTAGTGTTGAGAATTGTCATTTTCTTGTTGTTGAGATATAATCCATATTGAAGGCTATAGTCTTTGATCTTCTTTAGTAAATGCTTCAAGTCATCTCCATTTTTTGCAAGCAAAGTTGTGTTATTTTTAATTATTATGAGAAGTCTGTAAATGGTTAAAAAAATTATATACTCAGATACTAACAAAAAAGTTAGTTTCAGATCTACCAAGGAGATCCTCAGAAGGCCTTAGCAATCTGCTTCTGAAAAAAATTATCTATTGAAAACTCTCCTCACTTTCAGGAAGCAAGGTTGTGTCATCTGCATAATGCAGGTTATTGATGAGTCTCCCTCCATTCCTGATGCCACACTCCGCTTCATAGAGTCCAGCTCCTCAGATAATTTGCTCAGCATACAGATTGAATAGATATGGAGATAGAATACCATCTGACGCACTCCCTTCTCAATTTTAAACAACGCAGTATTCCCCTGCTCTGTTTGCACAACAGCCTCCTGGTCCAGGTATAGGTTCCACATGATTACAATCAAGTGTTCAATATTAGCCAGAATTTGTTATGATCCACAGTCAAAGTCCTTTGCATAGTCAATGAAGCACAAATAGACATTCTTATGGTATTCCTTACTTTCAGCCAAGATCCATCTGACATCAGCAATGATATCCTTGGTGCCATGGCCTCTTCTGAATCCTGTTTAAACTTCTGGCAGTTTCCTATCTATATACTGTTCTAGCCATTTTTTAATGATCTTCAGAATTATTTTGCTTGCATGTTATATTAATGATAATGTTCTATAGTTTCCAAATTCAGTTGGATCACCTTTCTTGGGAACGGAAACAAATACGGACCTCTTCCAATATGTTGACCAAACAGCTGTCCTCCAAATTTCCTGGCATAGACTGGTGAGCACATCCAAGGCTGAATCTATTAATTGAAATAAGTCAATTGATATCCCACAGATTCCTGTGCACTTATTTTTTGCCAATGTCTTCAATGCAGCTTTGATTTTCTCCTTCATTACCATTGGCTCTTGTTCATATGGTACTTCCGGAAATTTCTCAGTGTCAATCAATTTTTTTTTTCTGGTACAGTGACTCTGTGTATTCCTTTCATCTTCTTTTGATGCTTTATAGATCATTCATTATATTGACCATAGCATCTTTCAATATTGTGACACAAGGATTACATTTGTTTTTCAGTTCTTTCAGCTTGAGAAATGTAGAGCAAGTTCTTCCCTTCTTATTCTCCAATTCCAGCTCTCTGCACATTTCATTATAATACTTTGCTTTGTCCTCTAGAACTGCCCTTTGAAATCTTCCATTCTTTAGTATAGATTACATCTCAATATCAAGAAAACAAAGATTCTTACCACTGGCCCAATAGACAGCCTCATAATGAATGGAGTTGTTGTTGCTGTTATATGCCATCAAGTTGCTTGTGAGTCATAGCAATCCTATGCACAACAGCACTAAAACTTGCTCTATCCTGTACCAATCTTATTGTCTCTGACATACCTACTCCCACCACCCCAGTCACTGAATCAATCCATCTCATTGAGGGTCTTCCTCTCCTGCTCTGTCCTTCCACCCTCCCAAGCATGAAGTCTCTCTCCAAGGACTGGTCCCTCCTTGAAACATGTCCAAAGTATGTAAGACAAAGCTTCAGAATCCTTTCCTCCAAGGAGCAGCCTGATTTCACCTTCTTCCGGACAAACTTGTTCATTCTTTTAGCAGTCTATGGTATATTCAATACTCTTCTCCAACACCACAGCTCAAAGACATCAATTCTCATTATATAATCCAGCTCCCTGATGCAAAGCAAGTAATTGCAAAGACCATGGCCTGTATCAGGTGCACCTTAGTCTCCAGACTGACATTGTTGCTCTTCAGTACTTTAGCGAGGTCTCTAACCACAGACTTTCCTATCGCAATATGTCTTTTAATTTCCTGGCTGGCTGCTGGTGCCAAGAGTGTTGATGGAGAGGAGATTAAAAATGTCAACAGTTTCATTTTGCTTGGATCCAGAATTAACATCCATGATATGAACATTCAGGGAAAAGGGAGAAATGTTACAGTGGGGAAATCTGCAGTTAGGGACCTCTCAAAATCATTGAGGAGCAATGATGTTAGTTTGAGGACTAAAGTACATCTGATCCAAGAGTTGGTCTTTCCAATTATTTCCTATGCATTTGAGAGCTGGACAATGAATATGGATGGCTGAAAAAGAATTGATGAGCTGTGGTGTTGGAGAAGAGCACCGAACATCCCATGGACAGCCAAGAGAACAAACAGATATGTCTTGGAGAGGTATAGCCAGAGTGTTCACTGGAGGCAGGAATGATGAGGCTTCTCCTCACATACTTTGGGCATGTTGCTAGGATGGGCTATTACCTAGAGAGGGGCATGATGCTGGGAAGGCTGGAGGATTGGTGAAGGAAAAGAAGACCTTCAGCTAGGTGGGTTGACATTCTGACTGCTTCAATGAGCTTTTGTGTGCCATGTCAGGAATTGTGATGTTGACATAGGATAAAACAGGGTTCTATTCTTCTAACAACAACAATTGAAAACTCTATGGAGCACATTACTACTTAAAAGTTTGGAATTCAGACTGACTCCACAGGAATTGTTTTGTTTGTTTTTAACTGAAAATGTATTTCAATATTCCATGCTTTTTCACCAGAGTACTAATAAATTGAAGAGTTTGACACACACACACACCGCCCCCCCAACCCCCAACACTGATCCCATTAGTATCTGAAGGCATTTTAAGTGGAAAGCTGCATGACTATCTTCAAGACATGCCATCAATCTACATACTGAATAAGTGGGGACCTGCAGGTGACAGAAGTTGTCCACTTCACAGCTTTATATCTCCTGAAATGTGTTCTCCAAATCTATTTTTAGGTTTCAGACTTCTTTTTGTTTTGATTCATATCTGAGCTTCCTTTCTCCAAATCTTTTCATAATTAAAAACTCATTTAAACTTTCTGTTGCTTCTTCTTCAAAGGCAAAGTTACTTTTTATTTTGGTCCTTTTGCTCCTCACACCCAAACTTAAGAGCAAGAGACATCTAGTTGTTGTTCTTTTTAAGTACCATCAAGTCACCTTTGACTCAGTGATTAACAGATTGAAGCCATCCTCATGATAACCACCGTGCTCAAGTTCATTATTTCAGTCCTCATGTCAATCTGTCTTATTGAAAGTTTTCTTCCCTTTTGCTGGCCCTCTTCTTTTCCAAGCATGAAGTCTTTTTCCAGGGACTGGTGATACTTCTTGACAACATGCACACATATGATATACAAAGTCTTATCTTACCTTTGCAGAGTACCCTGGTAGCCCCTTCTTCCAAGATACCTTTGTTCTTTTGGTTATCCATGATATAGTCAATGCTATTTGTCAAACACCACAATTCAAAAATGTTTAGCCTCATATCACTCCTGGCTCACATGTATCTGAGGAGATACTTGAATAAAATTAACCTCTCTGCATAGTCCAGCTTTCTCTAAAAAGTGGAAAGTCATAGATGGACACATGAAAGTAGACAATTTCCTCCCGGGACCCTTCCTCTTTTCATCTTTAGTTGAAGTTAGTATGCTTGTAAAAAGCAATAAAAGATTAAATACCCGAAATTTAAGCCTTTGTAGTTTTACATCTGGTTTGTCACATCTCTGAACTAATAACAATGTCCTAGCTATATCTTTATATATAAAATGAGTTAACAGTTCCTGTTCAACCCAAATTATATACTTGACAATAAGTAAAAAAGTCAATTATAACTCGGAAGATTATTTGCAAGTTCCATACTTGTTTAGGGGGAAAAAACCCTCACTACCACTCAGTCAATTCCAATTCAGTAACATTGTAGGACAGAAGCATATTGCTTTTTCTTTCTCCTTCAAAGTAGCTGCCGACATTTTAGAAAGCAGAAAAATCCTTATTCCATAAAACTATTTTCCATCAAGTTGATTCTGACTATAGTAGCCTTCCATCAAGCTTTTAGATTGTATATCTTGATGTAATAAAACTCTGTTTTTCTCCCATGGAACTCCTGTTAGATTAGAACTGCAGATGATGCCTGGGCTTTTGGTTAGCAGTGTAACACTTTATGGACTAGCCCACCAGATTAGTCCCACAAAGATTCCTTAAAGCACTTTAGAAACATCACTAATTACACATGATTTGGCTTTTCTATAGCTTACAATTCTTCTAGTGTTATCTTCTGGTGTATTTCTGCAAAGTTTTTATTAGAAGATTCTGAATTTTAAGATCTCTTCTGGTTTGCAAATTAACTGCTTTGTCAACATAATAGGCTTCAAAACAAAGGGCTTAAATTTTACTTCCCCCCACCCCATTGCATTTATCTATTTGGATACAATACCTGTTAGTCCATGAAAGTCATTCTTTATATAATTTTTTATCCCGTCAAGAATTCAAGGTACCAAGAGCAGTGAATCATGAGTAGGATTTATTTTAAATGTGGAAAACTTGATCGTCCTCAAATACTATCTACTTGAAATTGCCATTGCTAATTTAAACATTATGAGAATACTACCTGTATTTCTCATTCTAAACTCATTCATTCTTACTCATAACCCTTATCTTCTTTAGAAGAAGTATTTGTTTAGAATTGATCTACTGGAATTTGATCTACCACCAATCAAAATATAGTAACAAAGATAGTGGCATGGCAGGGAAGGCCTTGATTGGTTCTTTGCTCACTATATAACACCAGTAATACTGGCAAAGAATTTAATTGGCTCCCCAAAATGAATATGCTGAAGTCCTATCTCCTGTCTCTATGAATGTGTACTTGTTTGGAAATGGAGATTTCTTTGAAGATTTTATCAGCTTACCTTGATGAGGTCATATGAAGGTCCTATTTTCTTCTGAATATTTTCTTATAAAAGGTGAGACTAGATATAATGATTTGGTACATAAAAGAATATATGAACCGTGTGATGGTGCATCCCAATGTCAAGGAACACTTAGAAACCCAGAGTTACCAGAAAAGCCAAAGGAGAACCTTCTCCTAAATGAAAAAAGAGTATGGTCTTGACAGTGTCTGAATTTGGACTTTTGACTTCCAGAACTAAGACAATAAAATTCTATTTTTCAAAATCACCTACTTTGTGTAAATTTATTGTAGTAGCCATTAAAGTACGTCACAGAGGGCCAGGATGGCAGGGTTCAGACTCATTGTTCATAGGGTTACTGTGAGCTGTATTCTACTTGATGACACTTGTAAAAATAAGAAATTAAGATTGTTTCCTTATTTGTCAAAGGAACCAAGACTGGTAGAATAATGCTAAAATGAAATCTAGGAGGCGGGGAACCTTATATAGTAGAAGGAAAATATCAGTATAAAGAAGTCAACCAGGAAGAGGTAAAGTAAAGCCAACTTGGTGGGTGGGTAGAAGGTAGTACAGACAAAAAATGTGATTTCTGGACTAGATAAAGAAATGAACCAGATTTTTATTGTTTTTGTTTTGTTTTGTTTTTTAGAATTTTATTTATTGTGAAAAACATGTATGGGTATACAAGGGATTGAGGGTTGGAAGAAGAAGGGTGAGGATGGGCAGTGATGAAATTGCAGGGTTGCACAATTTGGTGGGTGGGGAGAGTGGGTGAAGAAAATGAGAAAGGTCCAGTGGGGTCCAGAAGAGACAGGGTAATGGTAATCATAGACTAATTGTGACTGTTGTTGTTATGTGCCATCAAGTCGTTTGCGACCCTATGTACAACAACCCTAAACCCTGCTCTATCCTGTGCCAATCGCATGGCCTCTGACACACCGATCCCGATTACCCCAGTAACTGAATCAATCCACCTCATAGAGGGTCTTCACCTCCTGTGCTGTCCCTCCACTTTACCAAGCATGATGTCCCTCTCCAAAGACCTCTCTCCTTACAACATGTCTAAAGTATCTCAGACGAAGCCCCAGAATCCTTGCCTCCAAGGAACAGCTTGGTTTAACCCTCTCCAGGATGAATCTGTTTGTTTTCTTGGCAGTCCAGGGTACACTCAAAACTTTTCTCCAGCACCACAGCTCAAAGGCATCAATTCTCCTTCTATCTTCCCTAGTCATTGCCCAACTTCTTGATGCATAACAAGTGATTGCAAAGACCATGGCCTGTATCAGGCGCACCTTAGTATCCAGAGAGACACTGTTGCTCTTTAGTACTTTAGAGAGGTCCCTAACAGCAGACTTTCCCATCGCAATACGTTTTTTTTATTTCCTGGCTGCTCGTGCCAAGAGTGTTTACTGTGGAGCCGAGCAAACTGAAGCTGTGAACAATCTCAATCTCTTCACCATCCATCCTGATGCTACCAATTGGTCCAGTGGTGAGAAT
>NW_006400175.1:624908-625579 GCF_000299155.1 Elephantulus edwardii
TGGGGATGAGGGTGGAGAAAACAGTGCAACAGTGAATGAATGAAAACCCAAAATCTCTGTAAATGTTCATTAAAACTAATAAAATTTAATAATAAAAAAAAAATAAGATGTGGAGATCCAAGATGGTGGCAGAGGCAGAGACAGCGTGGTGAGCTGCAGGAGCAGCGAACCACTTAAAGCAGGGCCATTATGGCCTTCCACAGTCTTTGGCTTATTGATAATTGAACACTTAAACAGTTGATAACTGGCCCTCAGTGAAGATCGAGGCTCAACAACAGGAATTCAAGGACTCCCAAGGAGAAATGGGTGAGTCTTGTGGCTCCCAACCCCCTCCTGCAGAGCCCGCACCGTGCCGCCCAGCCGCTGCAGCTCCATGAGGCTTCCACAGCTGGAACGAATGGATTCCCTCACCCAGGATGGATGCTGGGCACCGGCCCTCTCAAGACTGGTACAGTGAAGCCACCACACTGCCACAAGGTGGGCTGGTCTGGAGAGAATTCTTGGAGCCAGGATGGTGGCTGTGAGGGAAGCAGGCACCCTCCGGCCGCCTGCACAAGAGGGGCCGCACACCAGCCGAGCACCCGGGTGTTGGGGTGGGGGGGCACGCCCCCAATGGCCGCCTGTGCTGGGGGGGCCGCGTGCCTCCCAGAGGCCTCCTGCACCGGGGGGGG
>NW_006400175.1:631799-633198 GCF_000299155.1 Elephantulus edwardii
TGTTCCAGTCGTTTTTGGATAATCTTCAGTAGAATCTTGCTTGCATGTGAAATCAATGATATTTTTCTGTAGTTTCACTCACTTTGCACTCAGTTGAGTCACCTTTCTTTGGAATGGGAACCAATACAGATCTCTTCCAGTCAGTTGGCCAAGTGGTTGTTCTCCAGATTTCTTGGCACAACTTGGTGAGCACATCCAGGGAAAAAAAAAAAAACAACAAAAAAGAAGAAATGGTCTTATTCGCTTGTGGGTTTCCTTTGGGAATGGAGCACAGACTCTCTGGCTGCTTCATGCTGAACAGGGCCACTGATTTGGTGGGGAAGGGGAGCCCACTTTAACACCTTACTGGGTTTCAGTTGCATGCCTTCTTGTTCTGTTAGAAGATATTTTCCTGATGTTTACTTCCCTCTGGACAGCAAAGTGTTTGCCAAAGTGGGTCAAGTTGGATGCATGGCTGAAATCTGAGGCTCCATCCTCCTTTGTATCCTTAGCTGGCAGTTATATTTCCCTCTTGTCTCTGCCACTGGGTTCAGGACCCAGGTCTGGAATAAAACTCAGTGGTAAGGTTACCTATAGGAAAGGGAGCAAACCTAGAGAGAACAAACTTATGAATTACAATTAGAAGGGCTAAAAAAACCCAAAAAATAAAACAAATTGAAGGGCTTTTGTACTTGAATTTTGTAAATAAACTGGTAGGGGGAAAAAATAGAAGGGCTTTGGAAGTGTTACTTACAGGTGTACTGTGGGAGAAGGTGGAGGAAAGTGGCCTAGATAAAATTCTCTGTATAGCCTAGACAGTTTTCCCCAGTGACCTGAAGGCTCTTATAAGGAGTCGGATGGTACATACACCAAGGGACAAACAGTGTACCCCGAGGGCCTAATGGTTTTCTGCAGGGGCTGGACTACACACCCCAGGCACCTGACAATACACTCTGAGGGCCGAATGGCTCACTCCAAGCATCAAACGGCTCTCCCTGAGTCTGGATGATATACCCTGAGGGCTAAACGGCTCATCCCAAGGGCCCAGCAGCTAACCCAGGGAACAAATGGCACACCCCGAGGGCTGGATGACACAGCCCGTGGTGGTGGTGGTGGCACACACCACTAACAGAAGTCCTCCCATCAAAGATCTGGACCCTGTGCCTCACTGAAGACTATGGGCAGGGATAGGAACCATCCCCTCCATCAAGTGGTCAGACTACACTTTGGAATAGGTATCACTACCCTCCCCCTTTACAACTGTAGAAGGGGATTTGAAAGTGGTGAACAGACACTCCTTAAGTCTAAACAATTCCTGGAAGCAGTAGTCAAGAGATCAAAAGATGTGGTATTACTAGAAGTCCTAATCCACAACATAAACAGTCTTCCCAGTATCCTGGAAAACCTACAACCAGGAGAA
>NW_006400175.1:637211-648748 GCF_000299155.1 Elephantulus edwardii
ATTTCCTTCACCTGCTCCCCCCACCGACCAAACTGTGCAGCTCTGCAACTGCATCCTGGCCCATCCTCACCCTTCTGCCCCCAACTCTCACCTCCTTGTATCCCCAATATGTTTTTCCCAATTAAAAAAAAAGTTGTGGTGTTATTGAGAATATTTGCCATCTCAGATATGCTGCTGTTGTTAAGTGTCGTTGAGTCATAGGCAACTCATAGCAACCCTTATCAATCCATTTTATTGATCTTCTTCTCTGGCCTGTCCAAGGAAATCTTCACTGACAGCTAAATGCTTTCTCATATCAAGTCCTTCAGCTCCCATGGCTCCTTGGTGTTGCCACTGCTTCAATCACCACTGCCTTCCCACCTAATGTGCTGGGGGCCCACAGCTCACTGGCCATGCGGGGGCTCTGCCACACCAGCCATGGAGCCCAGCACTCACCACCCGATCTAGGCTAGGGGACCCGTAAGCCTGGGCCAAAGCGGCCCCATGGAGTCATAGCAGGGCGGTTCAGGGGCAGGCAGAGGGAGGAAGCAGGACCCACCCATGTTCACCGAGAATCCCCATCCTCCTGACTCTGAGCTCCATTCCACACTGATGACCAGCAGTCAACTGCTTGACTATTTGGGCACTTGGCACATTTACACTGTGGTGATCTGCTTCAACGCAGCCCACCAGTCCTCCCACTCACCACCCGTGTCTCCTGCCACTGCCATCTTGGTTCCCAGAATTCATCCCAGAACAAGTCTATTCTATGGCAGTGTTGAGGCTCTGCCACACCAGCCTTGGGACCCAGTACCTGCCATCCGTCCCAGGTAAGGGTATCCCTGTGGTCTGGAAGCAGAGGCCCCATGGGGCTTCAGTGGCTGTGTGGGCTCGGCAGTGGGGGGCTGGGAGCCATGGGGCTCATTCATTGATTTCTTGATGTTGAGCCTCAACCCATATTGAACTAGTAATTATCGATAAACTGAGGATTGTAGAGGGCCATGGTGGTCCATTTCTATGCGGCTTGTTGCTCCTGTAGCTCCTTATGTTGTTTCCCCTGCTGCTGCCATCTTCAAAGCTCTCAGGTTGTTTTTTAATTAATCTAATCTTATAGTGCCATTTATTTTGGCATCATAAGGCTTTTCTGGTAGTTAAGAGTATTCTTGGAATTGTAAAGTAGAAATGCTGAAGTCACTGATTTGTTTTAGGACCATTATGCAGGATCTACTGTTTTCAATTCTAACCTTAGTTGTTAAGGTCACTGGCATGCCAGCGCACAAAGACTTGTTACTTGCAATGTTTGTTTTGGAACTAGTATAGTGAGCAGGGTAAAGGGAACAAAGTCAGAAGTGCTAAAGTGAAATGATAATTATGTTTATATAAACTTGTCTTTTTACCCCTGAAGTGTTATCTGAATTATAGTCAACTTCCCCAGAGCCCTTTATCATGAGTGTGGTTGAAGATCCAGAAGTATATAAACCAAATTTTGAAAACAAATAGGACATAGAAAAATCTACTATGTATGCAGTTTCATGGGGTCTGAAAGAGAGACAATATGAAATGCCTTGTAAGTATATTTTCTAATTTTAAAATGTTCTCAGTGTCAAAATATCCATGGAAAACTTTCTTCAGCCCACAGAAACTTTATGTTAAACACAAATAGAATTTTCAGTTTTTAATTTGGATGTGAACATGAAAGTCTGCCTAACAGTAACTTCTAGAATGCTAAAAAAAATCCTTTTTTTATTTAGTGAAGGAATTCTTGTTTTAGGATCTTATCTTTTTAGATTTATCTTATAAATCAAATAAGTGAAGTTTTAAGTATTTTTAATATATAGATTCAATTCTCAAAATACTTTACTAAAATATTGTTATACTCTGTATCTCATGTCTTTTCTTGATTAATTTACTACTACACAGTGGTTATTATTTATAAGATAAATGTTTTCTTTTTCTTTGAAGCTGTATCTCATTTTTTATTCTTATCACAACATGTAGAATATTGCATGAGGTGTTACAGAGGTAGAAGGCAAGGGGTTAATTGTTGAGCCTAGCTGATACTGATTGTGCTCTTGAGCTGAGTCTGCCTTTAGAAGACTGTATATGGGATGAGATAAAAGATACGTAAAGACTCCTTGCCTTAACTTGTTCCTGCCTCATCAATGCTTTGTTTTATTCTCTGATGCCTATAATTCCTTCAACAGACAGGGTAAGTCACAGAGAGAAATTTCTTGATTAATTTAAAATATATCAGGAAATAGTAACACTTGAGTAAGAAATATCTCAGAATAAGATGTAAATAAGTGGGCACATTTGTTCTCAGACACTATGAAACAATTTAGAGGAAAGGAAAGCAAGAAGATATCAGACTCCACATGATGTCCTCAGAGATTGAGAGAAGGCTTAAAACCTACTTTAAAAAAAAAATTTAATACAAATTTGCATGGAATAATTTGGCTCTACATGCAGATCAAGTAGTTGATAATAATATTTATTCCAGAGATTGGAAGTAGCTGTAGAACAAACAATTCCACTGATAGAAAAGATATATCCATGAGAAAACTAAAAATATTTGCCTTCTGAGTAGTCAGCACAATCACACTGAATGATAACTTCCTGATACCCACGAGGGTTTGCAGGACACAAGCGAATGATAATCGCAGGTCATTTTAAGAAAGCTCTAATCCCCAATAAAGCTCTGAGCTCATCTGAGGTTAGGAGAGTTATATGCAGTTTTTTTGTTTGCATTTCAGATTGTGTCTTCCATTATCATGGTCTTCCTCCTAACTCCATCTCTGGCTCTGATGGTGAGTGAGGGTGGAAAGGGTTCAATCTGGCCTAGTCTTGATTTGTCATAAATATTTCAATTTTGATAATAAAAAAGTAATTTCTCTCAAATTTATTGTGAGTACCCTGTAATCTTTCAAGGTTTGTAGGCAAAGTTTTTTCTTACTGATGCTTGGTTTTCTGCAGAGTACCAATGACAGCCAGAACCAGCTTCTGGTTGGTTCAATAGGGACCCAAATTATCCGTGTCAATGCCTTCCAAGGTATGGTCAGCATCCGGGACAACAATGTTTTGAGTGAATGGGATGGAGTCATGGACTACAAAAATGTAAGATGTGAAGCACACTTATTACAATACCACCTAAACTCTTGTTTGGCCCAAGAGGTAGTTTAAGTTTCTCCAGAGAGATGACACTGTCTACATTTTCTTCCTTTAAGTATACACTTTCTATAGAAATATATGTCTTGAGGTAAGGAGCTAGCTTTCCTGAATTGGAATGTTTTTCTGATTCTTTTTTTTTTTACTCAAGACTGTGGAAGAAACTAATCTAAAAGAATCTAAAATTTCTTTGCATTCCTATAAAGTGCACCTTCACAAAGTTATCAAAGTCCTCCAAATAAGAAAGCCTCCTTTTGTATAACCATTGTGCTCTATAGAATTTAGCTTCTTTGACCTCAAATTTTAGTCAAATTATTTTTTTAAAAAAAATTTAATTTTCACAATTCTTAGCTTGCCCACCTGCTTAGATAATAAAACCTAGCAGACAGATGCAAGTTTAAGGAATGTGAGCTCAAGCTTTTGCTTTGGCTATCTGATAGAAAGGGCCTCAGGGCCCTCAGTTAGCTGTTGCCTTTGTTTTCTTATAAGTAAAATAGGATCAATAATTGCTTTTCCTACAATACTCTGAGATGATTAAATGAAGCAGACATCCAAATTCTTCACTCTGGCCTACAAAGCCCTCTGTAATCGAGGCTCTATTTATTGGAAGTGACTTGAATATTCTCAGTCATACTGATACTTCATAAGGACACCTCTAACATAGAGCTTTCTTTCTGCTCTTAACTCTACCAGCATGTTCTCTTCCCAAATACTTTCTTCCTCCCTCCTTCTTTCTCCTAAAATTGCCTCAAGGAGATCTTCCTCCAACAGGATATGCAGTCTAGGGATTTTTTTTTTAAGTATGCTTCTTTTTCTTAGAAAGGAGACTTTTCTTTAAACAAAATGTTTCCTGGATATCTAAAATGTAGAAAAGAAGTTAGAATAACTGTAGCATGAGGAGAAAAATACTGGTGAATCAGCATGTGCAGGCTCAGTCAAACTACTGGAAAACACACAATCAGCTTCAATCCAGACCTGAAGGATTCTAGGTCTCCAAAGACAGACATAGAAGAGGGTGGTCAGTAGCAGACTCAAGACTAAATCTGGGTCTAGAGGTCGCGACTCTCTTATGGTCAGAGAGTTCTCTACAACTGGTAGAACATTTTCACAAGCAGTAAATTATCTCATCTTCTCAAATTCATGACAGCCATGCAGACAGGCTCCTTTTTCTGTTTTATACATTAAGAACCAGGATCATGAAGCTAAGTGTTAGATCAGAATGTTAATAACACTATTATAGTTGACTCTCTACCGTCTAGTTCCGCTAGCATTTTACAGAAAGTACTGGGAGATTCTTTCCCATGTCTGGAACAAGGGAAGCATCAGGACTCTCAGGAGCACAGTTTCTTTGTGGTGGGTGCCAGTCCTGATTCTGGTTCACTTTGTTCTGGTTCCCAGAACAGTATATTTCTCTATCCCATAGTCAAGGGAAAGCTTTGTGCCAACATTGAGAGGAAAGCAAGAGTCCATTAATACACTGAGTGAATTAATTCTTTCTTCTGTGTTTCTTTAAGGCCCTCCTGGCAATTAAGCTGTTTGGTAAAATGGCCTGTGTTATAGCCAAGATCGACCAAGCTGCTTTCCCAACTCTGGATGAAATTATGAGGGCAATGGACCAGCAGGTAAGAGAGACACCTCATTAAGGTCCCAGTTCTCTTGAATGTTTCAAGGTTTTGCATATGAATCTCCTGACAATACTTTACATGTAAGGAGTACTTAGTTTATGCTTAATTTAATGCAAACAACTCAAAATCCACCAATAACCCATTAAGTTAAATAACATTTTAGTCAAGGAAAACACCACAACTTATATCATTTGATGCATTACCAAAATCTTTGAAAACTATATTCACTGATATAAATTGTTTAGCATAAATGTTAGTGAATTCATAAGGCATTTATATGAGCATGTTTCTTCCTCATTCTCCACATCATCCAGACACAACACACACTACCAAATAAGTTACTAGGCTCTATTTATTGGAAGTGACTTGAATATTCTCAGTCATACTGATACTTCATAAGGACACCTCAAACATAGAGCTTTCTTTCTGCTCTCACGTCTACCAGCATGTTCTCTTCCTGAATACTTTCTTCCTCCCTCCCTTTTCCCCTAAAGAACTCCTGGTTGCTACTGATTCAGTTCAAACTTATACTAGCCCATGTGTAAGAGCAGAATTGTGTTCCACAAGGATTTCCATAATTGATTTTTCTGAAGTAGCCTGCTAAGCCTTCCATTCAAAATGCCTCTAGGTGAATTTGAACTACACGTTTTAGTTACAAGTCAAGCATATCAACCATTGAAATCACCCAATCCAAACCATAAAACACACCCACTGTCATCAAGGCAAGTCTAACTCCTAAGGATCCTCTGTCTGTTTCTAAGACTGTAAACCTTTACAGGAGAAGATTGCCTATATTTCTGCTGTGGAGCTGCTGGGGGATTCAAACCGCCAACTTTTATATAGCCGTTCAATATATACACACTACACCACTAGGACTCCTAGAAACTACCCAGAGACTTCCAAAATGAGCCCAGGACTTCTCGAACTCTCTTCCCTTCAGTCTCTCAAGCACCGTAATAGTAAAATAAATGATAATAATATTAATCAAGTTAATTAATGGTGGTCAAATTAAAATCCAGCATGAAGCCTTAGAAAGGCTTTGCAATCTGCCCATCATTTATTGGAGTAGCCCACACAGCACACGTGGACAATACTGTCCACAGTAGGAGGGTCACTGTCTTGGAGAAATGTATTCCTCAGGTCATCGAAACAAAATAATTTATAATATTTTTTTAAATAAAGAAGCAGAAAGTATTTTACTTACTTGATTCAACAAAACAATATAAATGCAACAAAGAATATTGAATCTATTCTATGTTGTCACTAAGGAGAGATGGGGAAAGCAATGGAGGCTGGAAGAGAAATTAGGAAAGGTGGCTGATAGGGATATAAACTTACTTCCATGGAGTCATGTTCAGCTCCCAGCAGCCCTCCATCAGGTTTCTGAGGCTATAAATCTAAACAAAAGAAGACTATTTTTCTGCTGCAGTGTTGCAGATGGATTAAAACTACTTGGGACACAGGGACATCAGAATAAAGAAAAGTCAGAAATGCATACAGATTTCTCTGGAGCTGTGTCGTCATCTTGTGGCCAGATAGGATACTGCTGTTAAGGACCAAACTCAAGAACAAACAGGTCCACAGCTATTTTAAGAAGCTGAAGTTTCTATACTATGGCAATTTGCTTGTCTGATAACAGCTTAGTTACCTAACTTAAAAGAAACATCATATGAGACTGGATTTAATGAACGGGAATTTCTTTTTCAGGAGTGAGAGATAATTTTCTTTTTATAATGTTTTAAAATTTTTTTTTTATTTCGGTTTGCTTATAATGTTCGTGTACATATGTTTCACAATATTCTTCTTTCACATTGTGTTTCATATAACCATTCCTATGCATTGTTTTATCAAATCAGTCACCATTGGACTATGCCCAACATTACTCTGTATTTTCAAGTCCCCACCAGATCCTTCTAATTTCCTTCACCCCCTCTCACCACCCTCCTAATTATACAACTCTGTGGTTCGCCCCCACCCTATGTCACCCCTCTGCTCCCACCCCTTCCCTCGTGGGATTCCTATACATGTTTTATTAGTTATCCTTCTACTTTTACAATGTTGGTCTTATGCTGTCTTAATTCAGGGTGCAACTCTAGCAAGAGCCCTTCCTTTGTCTATTTCAGCTTCTAATAGTCAGAAAATCTTAGATTTCTAGATATTATAGATTCATATATCATCATCATCAAGTGGTCCTCATATTTTTGTAACTCAGAAGTAATGAAGTTTGGAATATACCAACTTAGAAATAATTATTTGGTGTAACATCCACTGATTGATTACATAGGATTAGACTATTATGAAATGTAATTATATTATAATAGTTTATATTACATCCAAAGGTACAGAAATTATGATTCTAACACATAATTGGGGTGGGAGATAAAATTTAATTTATCACAGCCAAGTCCCCTGGAATATTGTGTCCTCACTCCTTGCTGTACCACATCTATCTACACATTCTTTCTCACAGTTTTAATGTTCTACCTCTTCCAGGATTTAGAGCAATATCCATCCAACCATGGCTTGATCTACACTGTTTTGCCCATTCGGATCAAGAACTTAGTCCAGTATGGAGCACTCATCAAGGACATGTGCAGAGCAGTCCCCACCTACTTTGCCAAACAACAAAAAGAAGGTGTGTTAACAACCTCACTAGAAACCCAAATCTCTGGATGAATTAAAAAGACACAATATTCTTTCTAGGTCATTCCAAATTTGAACGACAGTTCCCAGTTTTGGTTTTTTCCCTTGCTACTGAGTGTAGAAATAATGTGACCTATACTGTATTTCTCTTCAGTGCTAGCTATGTTCTCCTAACATCACTGTGAGTAAGAATTGAACTAACCAGAGGTCTAGTAGGTAATGGGGCTTATTAGTGAATGTCTTCCCTTGACCCAAAGATTCATTAACTCCTGCCCAAGGAGCACAGTGCCAGGCACATGACCACTAGAATTTCATTGCTTTGGGGTTATCACAATTTCTCTTTTTCAAGATGCTTAGAAGTTTAAAGGGAAGACTTTTAATATAAACCACTCTTGGGAAAGAGCACAAGACTTCAAGTTCTGCTTCTGGTCCAGATAACTTCTTCCCATGAGACCTTTGCAGTCACCTACATGGCATTATAGATTATCCCACTCTTTAAAAAGAAGGATACAACTGGAAAACAGGGAGACACCAGAGATGATCATTAAGGATCAGAAATAGAAGTGTGAAGCTAAATAGTGCATGATCAATAAGGATCTTCATTTTCACTCCTGAGTCTTTTGCTAATAGCAAAATTACCACATCGAACAAAAGTAAAATTTAAGTACTATATCTCATGAAAAACAATTATAGTGCATTTGTTCTACTTTGGGATCTAAAGGAAGATAAGGACTCTTCTTTGAAAATTATTTTTTTTTTCATTAAAGGTATGGAAATAGCAACTGACCCCAATTCCTGTTTTGGAATCCAACTTTCGTCCTTTATGGGGTTTGCCATCTGTGGCAAAATTCCTGGTCTCTGAACCTCCAGGCCAACGACATGAAGAATATATTAGCCTGGACTGGACTGCCAGCTTAAAGCCAGCTCTGAAGGACCAACACTTTCCTCTGCCTAGGTCACTGCTCATTCACACCTCCACCTTCTGCTTTAACCAACACTCAGCTTTGTAATCAGGAAAGTATGCTGCTTTTTTTTCTCTGGATTAGAACAATAAAACACCCTCTTGGGTCACTGATTTAGCAGATGATCATGCTGGGCCTTACTTCATAACACAGTCCTCTCTTGGGTTACCAGTATTCCTTTTCATATATAGTGCAGACGATCACACCAGCATAGGGCAAAAGGAGATGTGATTCTCCTAGGATTCATCATTTGAAATAACCCTAGAAGAATCATTTGACAATTTTGACAAAAAGAATAACTTTAAGAATAAATAAAAAGACACAATTACATACTATATAAGCTTTCCATTTGTTTACAGGGATAATGAGAACGTTTTTCCAAAGCAAACAAATCTGGCAGACAGTCAGTTTCTTTCCATTTCTTTTGCTACGCATTATTGTGGGCAAATCCTTTACCTTAGCCTTTGACTCAGCTGATTCATTAGAGGAATCAAGTTGTTCCTTGACTTGAGCCATCTGAGTCATCAACTTATCCATGTGAGACTGGATGTCTGCCAATATCTCAGTCACATGAGCCATGGCATCCTTTCCTGGAGTGTCTGGATGGGGCTCCTGGGACCTGAGAGGAGGGAGAGGGATTACAGAGAAAGAGGGGTGGTTAGTCCCTAGGCACCTCTGGGAGTGACCTTGGACTCTTAACCTCAATTGGAGAGATAGCCTTAGGTGGTTGAGAATTAAGGTCAATGTTAGGTGTTGTTGGATTTAAATAGCAAATGGCCTTTGACCCTTGGAACCAGAAGGAAAGTTGGGAGGGGAGAAAGATTAAGACAGAGAGGGTGGTACCACTTGATAGGTAGACTTGCTTTCCAGGTTGGCAAGTTGTGGAGAAGTGGAGAGGAGGGTTTGGCCTATGACTGGGCATTTTCCCTGGTTAGGGAATCATATGTTAGGGGGAAAAGAGTGAAAAGCAAGAAAAACAAAGAAAGAAGCTTGTCCCAAGTAGGAAACAAGCCTTGATTGTATGGTCTGAAAGGAACAGCAGGGGATCACTTACACAGAGGAACATTGCTCTGCAGGCAGATAAGACAGTTTTCTTTTTATAGTGGCTTTCAGGGACACTCACAGAGGGTGTTCGTTTGCTCTGGAATTTGGGGCAGGGATCCTGTCAATGTGTGATCAGGACAGTCCTTATCAAGATCTGATCATCTAGTCGACTTATCAGGACATGTAAATTATTGGGTTTTTTTCAAAGAATAGCCAGGCTTGGGAGCCAAGCCTAGGGTAGCTGTGACATTCTTCCTCCACTGCCTAGTATGTTTGGTGAAGTGAGAGGGCATTGGATGATGGTGGACTCCACTGAAGGCCAGATCCATGGGGGATATAGTTCTTAGGGGTTGAAGAGAGACGCACCATGTAGTTATCAACATCCTTTGGGAAAGGTGAGATTGAACAACTGAAGAGGTGTATAAGGCCAAATGGTATATGGAATTCATGAGTTTCCTCTCAAAAATTGTAAGGACAAATGCTGCGTGAGACCACTATTGTAAAAGCAAAAGGATAATAAGTAAAACATGTATGGGAACTCAAGGGGAGAGGGAGGAGGTTGAGTAGCAGTAAAACCACAGAGTTGGACAGTTTGGTAAGTGGAGAAAGGGGGGAAGGAAATCAGAAGGATCTAGGTAAAAAGACAGGGTAATTATGGGCAAAATCTAATGGTCATTAATTTTATAAAACAATGCATGACATTGATTATATGAAACACAATGTATACAAACTTTGTAAGCAAACCAGTAAAAAAAAAAAATTATTACACCATAGTCCCAAAATGGCAGAAGCATCTCCTAGCTCAGCACCATATCCACATTAAAAGTGAAATAACAGGAGCAGGGGAAATGACAGCATCTCATGTCAGCTGAATTTGACCATCTTTGTCAGAATAGGGAAAAAAAAACAAAACAAAAAAACCGAAGAACAACTTGCCATGAAGTCTCACTTTATAAAGAACTGAGGCTATATGGCTAACAAAGCCAATCACAAACTAAAGAAAAAAAGCTAACATCATTTTCTGAGGGAAAATAAGATTGATTTAAATAGCATTTATTTTACAAGTTAGGCTGCATAAACAAAACCCTGGGAGTTCAAACCCATAAACTGTTCCATGAGAGATAGTGAGGCAGACAAAGAAATCCAATAAAATGTAAACATAAATCGAGAGCAAAACAGACTCAACTACAGTGGATTAGGTTTGTTTTTTCAAAACGCCTGACATTATGGGCCAGAAAATTCTTTCTTATAGTTATTACCCAGTGCACTGTATTTAGCAGATTTCTGGCCCCAAGATGCTAATTGTGCACACATACGCACACTCACAAACATAACACACAATTCTAACAGTCAAAACATCTTCAGAACTCTCAAACTCACTTCCACAGAGTCTATTTCAACTCATAACAACACACTATTGGATTTCTGAGGTGATAAATCTTTACTAGGGATGAATACCTATCTTTCTCTCTCCTAGCCTCTAGTAAATTGAAAGCTAGAGAGGCCAAGTCTTTTGCTTAACAGAACAACACAGTCACTAGAGGCCTCCAGGGTGAGAACATAGTTCAAATGTACTAGTTTAAATCAATCATGATCAATTCTCTGAAAATAAAGTAAAGAATATATTCTCTAAAATTGAGAGATTTTTAACTGCAGCTTTGTAAAGTTAAGGTTCTGTTAGCAGGAAAGTAGGAGGGGTAAGGAATAGATATCAGTTTCTTGCTGTTGTTGTTAAATGTCATAAAATCAATAGCTTATAACAATCCTAAGAACAAGTAGCTTGCTATTTCTTGTACCATCCTCCTGATCTCTGACATGTTTGAACCACTTTTACATTCACTGCATCAATATACTTTATTCAGTGTATTTCTCTTTTTGCAGCCTCCCTATCTTTCCAAGAATAATGTCTTTTTTCAAGATGCTCAATATATGTGAGATGAGGTTTCATGTCTTTGCCTCCAAGAAGCATCCTAGTTGCACTTCCTTCTCTAAGGTTGCTGTTACTTGTTGTTGTTATGTGCCGTTGAGTCACCTGCGATTCATAGCGACCCTATGTACAACAGCCCTAAACTCCGCTCTGTCCTGTGCCAATCGCACTGTCTCTGACACTCCCATCCCA
>NW_006400175.1:651228-658186 GCF_000299155.1 Elephantulus edwardii
AGAACCATGAATGTAGGAAAATTAGATATTGTTAAGGAAGAAATGGAACGCATAAATATTGACATACTAGGCATTGGTGAGATGAGATGGACTGGCATGGGGCAGTTTGAGTCGGATGACCATATGATATATATTACTCTGGAGATGAAGAGGTGAGGAAAAATGGAGTTGCTTTCATAGTTAAAAAAGTCATTGCTAGATCCCTCTTGAAGTACAATATTGTCAGTGGCATGGACATTCAATACTCTGCCATCACTACATTTCATAGACATCAATTCTTCTTCAATCTTCCTTATTCATTGCACAACTTTCAGTTGCAGATAAAGAGACTTAAAATCGTGTTCTTTGGATTAGGTGTTTCTTAGTCTTTAAACTGATATCCTTGTATTTTTATCACATTGGCAAAAATATAAGGCCCTAGTAATTAATGGAATTCCAATTAAATTATTTCAAGAAACATATGTATTCCTGAGTGTATTTACTAGCCAGAAATTCAATGCCAAGAAATTTGGAAGGCAGAAAACTGATCAACTAAGTGGAAGAGAGACTTACTTATTCCCATTCGTTAAGAGTTGGTCCAACAGACTGTGGAAAGTAGCAGAATAGTATCATTAAAGCCACACAAAAGTAAAATATTGATTAAAATGATAAAAAAATTCCCAAACCGCTGAAAATTTCAATTGTCAGGGAACTGCAAGAAATTCAAGCTGGGTTAAGAAGCGCAGAATATCATAATATGTTTATTTATGTTTTATTGACTATGCATTTGACTGTGCAGACTATAATAAATTTTGGGAAGCATGGTATGCCAGAACACTTAATTGTGCTTGTGTGAAGCCTATTCATAGACTAAGAAGAAAAGATATGAACATAACAGGGGAACCTACTGTATGATTTAAATCAGAAAAAGTATGCATGAGCATTGTAGCTATTCTCTATATCTATTCTATCTATGTGTTGATTGCCTTCAAGTCGAGCATGACTCATAAGGACCCCATGAACAGAAGGCCTGAATCCCATATGCAACTATTGACACTTATCAAAGTTCATAGATGAGGCATGCTTTTTAGGAAGAGGACTCCTAAACACTCCAAACCTGTCATAGTATGTTGTTGTCATGTGCCATTGAGTCGCCTGTGATGTATAGCAACCTTATGAAAAGCAGCTCTTGATAGGAAATTTTTTTAAACAATGTCCCCACACCCAAGTATTGTAAGAACCTATACCTTTGATCTGTATTGTAAGAACCTATACCTTTGATCTGTATTGTAAGAACCTATACCTTTGATCTGTATTGTAAGAACCTATACCTTTGATCTTGTGTGAATGTTTGTGTTCCAGGAACTAGCTGACCACAAACTGAAAAAACAATTACTGGCAAAAACCATATTTTAACTAACGTCAGCAGCAGGTAACTGACCTAAAATTAAACTTCTCCTTTTCCAAAGAACTCCTAGACCTTGTATAAATTCCCTTGCTTTTTTGGGCTCGGGGTCGACTTCCCTGTCTCCTACGTGAGATACAAGTCACTCCGAAGCTTCGTCAATAAAGCCTCTTGTGATTGCAGTGAGTGGATCTGGTGTGAGTTGCTCAGGGTCGCGCCCGGTCTGGGAAAAGCCCTAGTTTGGGGTCTTTCACTCTGAACCCTTCCCCTTCCAGAGCCAGTCTCACTAATTCTGACACAACAGCCTCCATCACCCGAGTTACTGTATCAATCCATCTCATCCGGGGTCTCCCTCTCCTGAGCTGTCCATCTACCTTTCTGAGCCTGATGTCCTTCTCCAAGGACCAATCTCTCCTGGCCATGTGCCCAAAGTAAGTGAGGTATTTTCAAAATCCTAGCCTCCAAGGAAAGACTTGGTTTCACCCTCTCCAAGAGGCAGTGCATGGTATGTTCAAGACTTTTCTCCAGCACCACAACTTGAAGGAATCTATTCTTCTGTCATCCTTAGTCATTGTCCAAATCTCTGAAGCGTAACAAGTAATTAGCCTCACCTTTGTATCCAGACTGACATTTTTGCTCTTCAGCACTCTGGAGAAGTCATGACAGTAGATTTTCCCAATGCAATTCATCCTTTGATTTCTTGACTGCTGGTGTTAAGAGTGTTGATTGTGAATCAAAGCAAGCTGTAATTGTGAACAAACTCAATCTCTTCTCCATCTAATATGGTGCTGCCAAATGGCCCAGTGGTGAGAATCTTTGTCTTCCCGATACTGAGCTTCGATCCATTTTGAAGACTACAGTCCTTGACCTTTTGCAGCTTTAAGTCTTTTTCAGTTTCAGCAAGCAAGGTTGTGTCATCTGCATATCACAGGTTGTTAATGAGTCTTCCTTCAATTTTGCTGCCACATTCCTCCTCATAAAGCCCTGCTTCCCGAATGACCTGTTCTGCATACAGACTGAAAAGGTACTGCATTCCTGACGCCCTTCTTTCCTATTTTGACCCAAACAGTGTTTCCTTGCTCTATTCTGAGGACAGACAAGTATAGTCCAAGTATAGGTTTCATATAAGCCCCATCAAGTGTTCTGAGATACCCATTTTC
This sequence comes from Elephantulus edwardii, assembly GCF_000299155.1. Classification (NCBI taxonomy): domain Eukaryota; kingdom Metazoa; phylum Chordata; class Mammalia; order Macroscelidea; family Macroscelididae; genus Elephantulus; species Elephantulus edwardii. The sequence goes on from NW_006400175.1 coordinate 653,773, forward strand.
CTCAAGGTTAGCCACAATTTATTCTGATCTACACAGTCAAATGCCTTTCTGGTACTCTCTGCTTCCTCCCATAATCCATCTGACGTTGGTAATAATAACCATAGTGCCACGACTCTTCTAAACTCAACCTGTATTTCTGGTAGTTCTCTGTCAATGTTCAAGTCTTTTCTGGATAATCTAGAGCAGGATTTTGCTAGTGTGCGATATTAGTGATATTTGATAATTTCCACACTCTGTTGGTCACCTTTTTTTTTTAAAAAATGGGAATAAATATGGATCTCTTCCAGTCAGTTGGCCAAGTGGTTGTTCTCCAGATTTCTTTCCACAACGTGGTGAGCACACGCAGGGCAGAATGAGCATCTGTTTGCTAAAATGTGTCAATTGGCATGCCATCAATTCCTGGGGCTTTATTTTTTGCCAAGTCCTTCAGAGCAGCCAACACTTTCTCCTTCATCACCATTGCCTGTTGATCATACGTTATTTTATGAAATTCTTCTGTGTCAGCCAATTCTTTTTGGTACAATGACTCTTGTATACTCCTTCCAACTGCTTTTAATGCTTCTTGAATCATTCGATATTCTGCCCATAGCATCCTTAAGTATTGCAATTCATGGCTTTAATTTATTCTTTAGATCTTCCAGCTTAAGAAATGCTGAGTGAGTTCAGCCTTTTTGATTTTCTGATTCCAGCTCCTTGCACATTTCATTATAATATTTTGCCTTGTCTTCCCAAGCAGCTCTTTGAAATCTTCTATTCAGCTGCTTAACTTCTTGATTTCTTCACTTTGCTTGGCTTCTCGGTGCTCTAGTGCAAGAATTAGAATATCTTCTGACAACCGTTTTGGTCTTTTCTTCTTCTTCTTTCTTAGTAATGACTTTTTGCATTCTTCATGAACAATATTCTTCATATCTTCCCACAGCTCATCTGGTCTTCATTCATTATTGCTCAAGGCCTCAAACCTATTTCTGAGTTGGTTTTTAAATTCATGGGAGATAGACTCAAGGTCAAATTTTGATTCCTGTATATATGATTTAACCTACTTTAGTTTTAATTTGAACTTGCATATGAGAAGTTATTTATCTGTTTCACAGTCAGCACCTGGCCTAATTTTTACTGCTGATATTGAACTTCTCCAACAGTTCCTTCCACAGATGTAATCAATCTGATTCCTGTGCATCCTATTAGGTGAAATCCACATGTATAGCCTGCATTTATGTTTCTTACAAAAGGTATTTGCTATGAATAAATCAATGATTGTACAGAAACCTATCATTCTATCCCCAGACTAATTTTTGTCACCTAGACCATATTTTCTGACTACTGATTCTTCTTTCTGCTTCCCAAATTTTACGTTCCAGTCATCCATTATTATTAAAGCATCTCAGTTACATGTTTAATTGATTTCTGACTGCAACAGTTGGTAGAAATCGCCTATTTCCTCCTCATTTGCCCTGGTTGTAGGCATATAAATTTGAATGATAGTGGTATTAAAAGTCTTCATTGTATATGTATGGATATTTTCCTGTCACTCACAATATTGTATTTCAAGATTGATATAGAAATGGCCTTTTTAGCTATGAAAGCGACCCCATTTTTTTCTCACCTTTTCATCTCCAGTGGAGTAGATCATATGATCTTGGGATTCAAAATGTCCCATGTCAAATCAACTCATTTCACTAATACCCAATATGTCAATATTTATGTGTTCCACTTCTTTCTTTGGCTTCTTGAGGAGTTGTAGGTTTGCGGACTCTGGGCATGTGTGGTGTTTTGGGGGGGCCCATGTGGGGGTTGGCAGGGCAGACCTGCCAAATGAACTGGGGGTCTGGGGCAGGGACTTTGCCAGCATTTGGGCATGGTGAGCTGGGAAGACACTGAAAGGTTAAGCCCCACCTAGGGTCTTGGGATATTTAGTCAGCTGAATCCAGTCTCTCACTTCTGGAGGCTCGGTGGGTTTGAGGACTCTGGGCACATGTGGTGGTTTTTTGGGGCCCACAAGGGGGTTGGCAGGGCTGACCTACCAAATGAATTGGGGGTCTGGGGCTGTAAGTTTGCCAGCATCTGGGCGTATTGGGCTGGGAAGACACTGTAGGGCCCGAAGGTCGCAGGTCTGAGGGCCAGTCTTTCATTGTTTTTGTTCAGACATTCCTCTAGGTTGTATAGCCCTGGTGTACAAGTTGCTGTACAGCGGTCACTTGTTGTTGCTGTGAGGCTGAACACAGTGACACTGATGTGTCAAATGCATTAATGGCTGGTTACCCAATGTGGACAGAGAATGGGGTGGAGCTCCCCAATTAAAACAAGCTTGGAAGGAGGAGTGACGTCCACTTCCATAATAGCTTGCCTCCGGAAACCCTATGAACCTGGAGAGAGGATGAAAGACACCCAGGCGTTGAGGTCTCTCCTTCATAGGGTCGCTATGAGTTGCCTGCGACTTGACAGCACTTAACAACAACAACAACAACATTTCTTTCTTTACAATGTCAAGTTTTCCTACATTCATGTTTCCCACATTCCATATACCAATTGTTCATTTCTTCTTATATCTGTTTCTCCTCCTTTGTGTTTCCAAATTTGAGGGCTCAAGTTCAGTTGTCATATATGTTAATCTATTTTAAGTGTGCTCTGTTGTACATAGGGTTTTCAAAGGCCAGTTATATTTCAGAAAAGGAAGGCCAATCTTTCTTCCTAGTCTGTCTTAATTTGGATGTTCACTTTTATAAGAGTATCTGACAGACAAATATTTTTACCTAGCAGGTGAAAGACACTTCCCTTACAGAAATAACCAAAACATTTACTGTCCACCCACCCCAAGCACATGTGACGTGTCTCTACCCTTTCCCTGCTACCTCCTCATTCCTTGCACACATGGACACCTGGTCAAACCCTCCTTCCCTAGCCATTTCTCAATATAATACCAGTGACTTCTGTGATGCCTTGCACTACACACTGGTTTCTCATGCTGTTGTCCATCTATCTGTATACTGAGTAAATAATTTAAAAAGCTGAAAAAAATGTGGCATCAGGATTGTTGGAAGACTCATTCACGACCTGTATTATGCAGATGGCGCATCTGCTTGTAGAAAATGAAGAAGAGGCAGCGATACATGTGGCTGGCAGTGCATGCAGGTAGAGGCGTGGGCAGACTTATTTTCTGAGGACTGGTGACTTGGCAGCTTAATATCTGGGAACAAACTGCAACCCCTAATTCCCAGTGGCACCCAAGCCCTACACCACCCACATCCACACCCCCACCCCCGTCACAGCACCACATCCAGGAACACCACCATCCTGCACCCCCGCACTTCCGGCACACACTGGTGGCCTCGCCACAGCCCTGCATCGCTGGCGGTGCTCCAGAGCCACTAGAGACTCCTTCATGCAGCACAGAGACCTACGAAGAGCTATGGACAATACGATTCTGAATCCACACCCAGAGCACACCATGGATCCAGCCATCATCTGAAGCCACCAATCGAGCTGCTGTGGGACTGATCTGCCATGAGAAAGGCTGGTAGGATCCTAATTAGGTTTACTTGGGCACCACCAATTGTCTGGGAGAGTACCCAAGGGTAAGCCCTCTGCTGGGAATTTGTCTGAACTCTCTTGGGCCACTCCAACTGCTCAGGAATGAGCAGGGCAGCGGTAATTTGTCTGAAATTTTGTGGACACTGCAGACCAGCCAGAAGCGAGTGGGTTGGTGGGAATTTGACTTTGCCTTGTTGCGTCCCCTTGGACCAAGGACCCCACCTGGGCAGGGGCCACTGCACAAGAGCACCTGCGTAAGCACCACTGAACAGGGACCACTGAGTGAAAACCACTGGATGGGAGACAGACCATTGGAATTTGAATAGGTACCTCAATTGTAAGCACACTCAGACAACTGAGATCTGAGTGAGGTCCCCAAAGTGTTTGACATGCCCTTGTGATCGCCCCACCCCCATGCATGCCCCACCACATTTGGCTACACACCTGTGCCTACACATCTGGTTAATCAACCTGCCTTGATTCCAGAGCAGCTTGACCTGTCTTACCAAACAGAGACTGCTCTCACAGGCTCTGAACTGACATTACCCTGGAGTCAGAAGTCCAGAGAAAAACACAAGTAGGGTAGCTACCCAACTTATCTCTAGAGCATTGTCTTCAGATCAAGAATATATCAATGTCTTGGGGAGTTCTGGTGGCCTAGTGGCAAGAAGCTGCACTGCAATCCCAGAGGTGCATGGTTCAAATCCACCAGATGCTCTGCAGGGGAAGGAAGGACAATCTCCTCCTGTACCAGTCAGATCTGATTTGATGGTACACACACACAAATAATAAAATAAAAATAATTTTTAAAAAATGTATCAATGCCTCGAAGAAAGCAAGCTGTTCCACACAAAACACAAGGACAAAGCAAGATGTCACCCTGAAA
>NW_006400175.1:661486-664522 GCF_000299155.1 Elephantulus edwardii
TAAATTTGCCAGAACAAAAGATAAGGAGAGAATCCTGAAAGCAGCAAGGGAGAAACAAAGAGTAACCTATAAGGGAGAGCAGATAAGATTAAGTGCCTATTTTTCCAAAGAAACCATGCAAGCAAGAAGAAAGTGGAAGGACATATATCAAATACTCGAAGAACACAACTGTCAACCAAGAATACTGTACCAGAAAAATTACCCACTACATATGAAGGAGAGATCAAGATATTCCCAGAAAAGCAGAACATAAGAGAGTTTGCAAAAATAAGACTAGTATTGTAGGAAAGATTCAGAGATGTCCTTCTTACAGAGATACCACAGAAAGCATCATGGACCAAAGTAACTAGCAACAGCACCAAAAATAACTCAACACAATGATAGCAAAGAAAGCCTTGCCTCTCAATAATCACACTGAATGTGAATGGTTTAAATGTGCCACTGAAGAGAAAAAGAGTATCAGACTGGATAAAAACCCAAAATTCATCAATATGTTGTCTATAAAAGACACACCTGGAAAATGAAGATAAAGACAGACTCAAGATAAAAGGATGGGGGAAAATATACCAAGCAAATGGCAAACAGAAAATAGCAGGAGTAACAATTTTAATTTCTGATAAAAATAAATGTCAATGAAAAACCATCACAAAGGACAAGGAAGGTCACTACATAATGTTAAGAGTGTCAATAGAACAAGAGGACATACAGTAATAAATATCTATGCACCAAATGAAAGACATTTGAAATAAATAAAACAAACATCAACAAAACTGAAAAAGGAAATAGACAACACTACAATAATACTTGGAGACTTCAATACACCCCTCTCAAGAAAAGATAGAACTACCAGAAAGAAACTCAACAAAGATACTGAAGAATTAAACCATACAATAAACCAACTTGTCCTCACAGATATCGACTAATGCACCAAAAAACCCGCAGTATACCTTCTTCTCCAATGTGCATGGAACGTTATCCAGAATAGATCACATTCTAGGTCACAAGGCAATCATCAATAAATTAAAAAACATTAATAATTCAAAGCATCTTCTCAGACCATAATGCTACAAAACTAGAAATTAATAATAAGAAGATAAAGAGAAAAAAATACATGGGGAAGCTCAGTAACTCCTTGCTTGAACATAACTGGGTACTAGAAGAAAAAAAAATTAAATTAAGAAGTTTCTTGAAACAAATGACAATGAAAACAGTTAAAAACTCTGGGAAACAGCCAAAGCAGTAATCAGAGGTCAATTTATAGCAATAAGGAAACACATCAAAAGGCAAGAAAAATTGATCATTGACTCTCTAACTGAACATCTTCAGCAAATTGAAAAAGAACAGCAAGAAAAGCTGGCACCCTCTAAAAAAACTGAAATTATAACAGTTAGAGTAGAAATAAATGAAATAGAAAACCAAAAAACAATTGAAACTGTCAACAAAACTAGGAGTTGATTCTTTGAAAAGATCAATAAAATTGACAAACCATTAGCAAAACTTACAAAAGAAAAGAAAGACACAAATAATTCAAATAAGTGATGAATCAGGCAACATCAAAACAGAACCAACTAAAATAAAAAAGCTAACTTTAGAGTATTATGAAAAATTATAGTCAAACAAGCATGAAAACCTAGAGTTAATGGACAAATACTTAGAAACACACAACCTATCTAACTTAACAGAAACTGAAATTGAACATCTGAGCAGACCCATTACAAAAGAAGCGATTGAAAAGGTAATACAACGACTCCCAACGAAAAATGCGCTGGACCAGATGCTTTTACAAGTGAATTTTATCAAACATTCAGAGAAGAACTGTCACCAATTTTACATAAACTATTTCAGGAAATAGAGAAAGATGGAATTCTCCTAGATTCATTCTATGAAGCAAACATATCCTTGATACCAAAGCCAGGAAAGGACACCAACAAAATAGAAAACTATAGGCCAATATCTCTTATGAACACAGATGCAAAAATCCTGAATGAAATACTGGCTAATAGAATTCAATGATACATCAAAGAAATAATTCACCATGACCAAGTGGGATTCATAACATGTATGCAAGGATGGTTCAACATAAGGAAAACAATCAATGTAATTAATCACATTAACAAAGCAAAGAAAAAGAACCACATGATCCTATGAATTGATGCAGAAAGGCCTTTGACAAAATCCAACACCGTTTCCTGATTAAAACACTCAACAAAATGGGGCTAGAGGGGAATTTCTCCAACATAGTAAAAAGTATTTATACAAACCCGAGAGCCAACATTGTTCTTAATGGAGACAGGTTAAAGGCATTCCCTTTAAGAACAGGACAAGGAAAGGATGCCCACTCTCACCTCTCTTATTCAATAATGTATTGGAAGTCCTAGCAATAGCAATAAGACAAGAGAAGGAAATAAGAGGTATCCAAATTTGCAAAGAGGAGGTAAAATTATCTCTCTATGCAGATGATATAATAGTATAAATAGAAAACCCTAGAGACTCAGCAAGAAAACTATTGGACATAGTTGACCAATTCAGCAAAGTGGCAGGATATAAGATCAACATACCAAAATTATTTGGATTTCTCTACAGTGACAAAGAGAATACAGAGCCTGAACTAAGAAAAACAATGCCTTTCACAATAGCAAATCACAAGATTAAATACTTGGGAGTAAATCTAACCAGAAACACAAAGGGTCTGTTCAAAGAAAATTACAAAACTATACTACAAGAAACAAAAAGAGACCAGGAGAAGTGGAAGAATATCCCTTGCTCATGGATAGGAAGACTCAGTATTGTGAAAATGGCAATACTACCAAAGGCAATTTACACGTTCAACACAATCCCAATAAAAATACCAATCCAGACACACCCCTGCAGCTCAGACCCAGGACCCCCATCTTCAGGTATGCATTGCTCCCCCCAACCCGGCTCACGCCCCCCCCACCAGCTCTGAACTTTGGTACTGGCCAAGGTGTCGTGCGCAGACACAGTGGTCGGTGGGAGTGGACTTGAATCGGGACACACCCCTGCAGCTCTGACCCA
>NW_006400175.1:690376-691234 GCF_000299155.1 Elephantulus edwardii
AGAAGGGTGCAACAATGAATGAATGGAATCCCAAAATCTCTGTAGATGTTCATTGAAATGAAAAATAAACAACCTAAATTAAAAAAAAAAAATACCAATCCCATTCTTCAATGAGATGGAAAAGGTAATCTCTGGTTTCACTTGGAATGGAAAGAAGCCCCGAATAAGCAAAACACTCCTTAAAAATAGAAACAAGGTAGGAGGCATCTCACTCCCTGATTTCAAATCTGACCACACTGCTGTGTGTGTTGGTTAAGACAGCATGGTACTGGTACGATGAGAGACACACAGATCAATGGAATAGAATTGAGAACCCAGAAATCAGCCCATCTACCTATGGCCAACTGATTTTTTACAAGGATATGAAATCAGTTGAGGAAATGAAAGCCTTTTTAACAAATGGTGTTGGCAATACTGGAAAAATATCTGCAGAAGACTGAAGCAAGATCCACACCTCACTCCATATACAAAAAACAACTCAAGGTGGATCATGGTTTTAGGACTAAAACCAAGGACTATAAACTTCATTAAAGAAAAGCTTGGAAGAACTCTAGTAGTCCTAACCTACAACATAAACAGTCTTCCATGTATCCTGAAAGATCTACAACCAGGAGAAGATAAAATAGATGAATGGGACCTTCTAAGAATCAAATCCCTATGCACATCCAAAAACTTCTCAAACAGGGTAAGAAAGGAAGCCGCAGTCTGGGAAAATGTATTTGGGAATGACACGTTAGGTAAGGGACTTATATCTAGAATTTAGAAAATACTTGAGCACCACAACAAGATAAAGGTAAACAATCCAATTGAAAAATGGGCACAGGATATGAACAGACACTTCACCAAAGAAGACATTCA
>NW_006400175.1:692112-697437 GCF_000299155.1 Elephantulus edwardii
TCTCTGTAAATTTTCATTAAAGTTAATAAAATAAAATTTAAAAAAGAAGGAAATGAAGAAGACTTGAAATATGTTGTTGTTGTTGTTGTTAAGTGCCATAGAAGTATGTACCAAAGAAAATAAAAGAATGCAGCCTTCAAAGTGGATTACAATTCAACACAACCTCAAAACTACTAGACTAACAGGAAACGTCTAGATGATAAAGGCCATGGTCTTTGCAATCACTTGCTATGCATCAAAGAGCTGAATAATGACTAGGGATAATAGAAGGATAATTGATGCCTTTGAGTTGTGGTTTTGGAGAAGAGTATTGAATATATCATTGACTGCTAAGAGAATGAATAGGTTTAACCTGGAGAGAGTTAAACCAGGCTGCTCCTTGGAGGCAAGGATTCTGAAGCTTTGTCTGACATGCTTTGGACATGCTGCAAGGAAGGACAAGTCCTTGGAGAGGGATGTCATGCTTGGGAGGGTGAATGGAGAATGCAGGAGAGGAAGACTTGATGAGGTGGATTGATTTAGTGACTGGGGTAATGGGGATAGGTGTGTCATAGACAATAAGATTGGCAAAGGGTAGAGCAGCGTTTAGTGCTCTTGTACATAGGTTTGCTATGAGTCATAGGCGACATAATAACATAATAACAGCACATAATAACAACAAGATAGATAGAGAAGATAATGGGTGGTTACTGCTTATTTTTGCACCAGAGAATATTAGACAACTCTGAGCAGAAGCAGACAAGTCAGTATTTCTACCTATGCCACTTCCACTCCCTTCCATGCCAATGTTGATATCAGGTGAAATATCTTTTTCAGGGCTGTATTGGATGCTACAGAACAATGCTTAGTGGCAATAATAGTGTGTTTTATCTTCATTATTAGCTTTTGTTCTTTGTTAAAGAACAGAAATGCAAATGGTCTCTCCCACAGTTCCTTTGACCTAGCCACATGCACTATCTTGGACTGCAGAGACTTAATTCAATGAGGAAATTGGCAGCCTGGAGGCATTCCAAAGGCTATCAAGCTTTTGGGAATTTCATCCATCCCAGGTATCCCAGATGAGGATGAGGGAGTCACAATGGTGCAGTAGATTATTCTGCAGTCAGTGTAGAATTAAAAAATTCAAAATAAAACCAAAAACATCAAGCCTTACTAATAGGTAAAGAGAAAGGATCCCTCATAATTCCAATGATTCTTGAAAGTAATTGTTATTAAGTAGTCTGGTCAGGACAGATCATCCAGGGATGTTTCAGAGGCAGTTAATGGCACAGGAAGAGATATCCCATCTTTCTCCTGTGGAACAACTGGTGAATTTGAACAGTTTGCCTTTGTGCAGCACAACTCCTCACCATGAATCTACCAGAACACACTAGGTGGCACAATAATCCCTAGGGGTTGCATTAGGAAATTGTATGCCACATTAGAAAATCATTGCCACCCGTCTTGCCTCCCTGTCTATCATCTACGCTGTTGCTAATAATAAAAGAGGAAATTGACACTTTGGGAAGAAACAGATGATTAAACTATTTCCCTCTGTCTTTCTTTCGATGTGTGTGTGTGTGTGTGTGTGTGTGTGTAATTGTTGTCAAGTCTGAATTGAATTAACTCATAGCTTTTCCTCTACTGGATTCTCATGCAAGAAGATGCTCATTTTCCCCTCATGGACTTGCTGCTGGATTTGAACACCAAAGAGGTGTAACTAATTAGACATGATTTTTTTTTCTGTCTGAAGGCGGTCAATAATATTCAAGAAGTTATGCTATCAATGTATATGGCTGCAGTAGCTTGTGTGGTATTTAGAAAACCTAAAACTCACTGTTGTCATTATTCTTAGGTACCTCCTAATCAACTTCAATACATATCAGCCCATGTACAAGTAGATCAAAGCCTGACCAAAAAATTTATCCTACATCATCCTCATAATCCCTTCTGTGCTTAAGCTCATTGTTGCATTCACTGTGCTAATCCATCCCTTTTAGGGTTTTCCTTTTCTTTGCTGACCCTGCCTTTTTTCTTTTTAACATTTCAGACAGTTTTATTTACTTATGTGGTGAGTCTGTTAAAGTATAGGTAAAATTTCAGTGTTATGAACACCATTCACGTGAACAATTCTGAATGAATCAGTGGTAAATTTGGTTTCTTTAAAATATGAATTACATTTCTTTTTTACTATTACTAATTTTAGTGGAAATTTACAAAGACTCTGGATTTCCATTCATTCATTGTTGCACTTTTCTTCCTGCCCACCCCTACCCACCACAATAAAGTCTTCTCTTTAAAAAGTAAAAGAAAAATGTTTTCATTGTTTTAAAATTCCTTCCCCCAGGTCCACTCTACTATGGAGCTTTCGTTCGGGACTTCTGTCATGACAATAATACCTATAATAATAAAATAAAAATAATAAAACAGTTTTCTCCCTCATCTGTTTCAAAATCAGTATATTCTATTTATCCCATCTTTCTCAGTCTCCCCCCAACCCCGAGGTTAGTCCTGTTTTACAACAGTGGTACCGTGCAGTATTTGTCCTTTTATGACTGAGATACTTCACTCAGCATAATGTCCTCCTGGGTCACCCATTTTGAATAATATTGCATGAGTTCCTTGTTTTTTTCAGTGCAGTGTAGTATTCCATTGTGTAAGTATACCACAGCTTCTCTATCCATTCATTTGTTGATGGGCACCTGGGTTGTTTCCAACTCCTTGCTATTGTGAACAAAGCCATGATAAACATGGGTGTGCATATATCAGCTTGGATGTCAGTTATGGTCTCTTTAGGGTATATTCCCAGAAGTGAAATTGCTGGCTCAAATGGTATCTCTATTTGCAACTTTTGGGGAAAGCGCCATACTGCCTTCCATAGTGGTTGCACCATTTTACCCATCCACCAACAGTGAATAAAGGTTCCAGTTTCTTCACAACCTTGCCAGCTTTTGTTGCTTGCTGTTCTGTTAAATTTTGCTATTCTGACTGGGGTGAGATAATATCTCATAGTTATTTTGATTTGCATCTCTCTTAGTGTTACAGATTTTGAACATTTCTTCATGTGCTTGTTGGCCATCTGAATGTCTTCTTCAGTGAACTGTCTGTTCATATCCTGTGCCCATTTTTCAATTGGATTATTTACCTTTATCTGGTTGGGGTGCTCAAGTATTTTATAAATTCAAGATAGAAGTCCCTTATCTGACATGTCATTCCCAAATACTTTTTCCCAGTCTGAGGCTTCCCTTCTTACCCTGTTGGAGAAGTTTTTGGATGTGCATAGGGATTTGATTCTTAGAAGGTCATACTCACCTATTTTATCTTCTCCTAGCTGTAGATTTTTCACGATGCTTAGAAGACTGTTTATGTTGTAGATTAGGACTTCTAGAGTTCTTCCAGGCTTTTCTTTAATAAAGTTTATAGACCTAGGTTTTAGTCCTTGGTCCATGATCCACCGAGAGTTGGTTTTTTTGTATGGAGTGAGGTGTGGACCTTGCCTGAATCTTCTGCCAACACCATTCGTTATAAAGGCTGTCGTTTTCCAACTTAACTGATTTCACCTCCTTGTCAACGTTTCCAGGTTCTCAATTTATATTCCATTGATCTATGTGTCTGTCATTGTACCAGTACCATGCTGTCTTGACCACCACAGCAGTGTGGTCAGATTTAAAATTAGGGAGCGAGATGCCTCCTGCCTTGTTTCTATTTTTAAGGAGTGCTTTGCTTATTTGGGGCTTCTTTCCATTCCAAATGAAACTGGAGATTGCCTTTTCCACTTCTTTGAAGAATGGGTTTGATATTTTTATTGGGATTGTGTTTAACATGTAAATTGCCTTTGGTAGTATTGCCATTTTCACAATACTGAGTCTTCCAATCCATGAGCAAGAGATACTCTTCCACTTCTCCAGGTCTCTTTTTGTTTCTTGTAGTAATGTTTTGTAATTTTCTTTGAACAGATTCTTTGTGTTTCTGGTTAGATTTACTCCCAATTATTTAATTTTGTGATTACCTGTTGTAAAGGGTATTTTTCTTAGTTCCTGCTCTGTATACTCTTTTTCACTGTAGAGAAATCCAAATAATTTTTGTATGTTGATCTTATATCCTGCTACTTTGCTGAATTGGTCAACTATGTCCAATATTTTCCTTGCTGAGTCTCTAGGGCTTTCTATTTATACTATCATATCATCTGCATAGAGAGATAATCTTACCTCCTCTTTGCCAATTTGGATAGCTCTTATTTTATTCTCTTGCCTTATTGATATCGCTAAGACTTCTAATACAATATGGAATAAGAGAGCTGATAGTGGGCATCCTTGCCTAGTTCTTGTTCTTATTGAGAACAATGCTAGCTACCAGGTTTTCAAAAGTATTTTTGCTATGTCAAAGAAATTGCCCTCCAATCCTATTTTGTAAAGTGTTTTAATCAGGAAAGGTGTTGGATGTCTCAAAGGCCTTTTCTGCATCACTTGATAGGATCATGTGGTTCTTCTTCTTTGCTTTGTTAATGTGATGAAGTACATTATTTTTCTTAGGTTGAACCATTCTTGCATACCTTTTATGAATCCCACTTGGTCATGGTGAATTATTTCTTTGATGTATCATTAAATTCTATTGACCAGTATTTAATTTAGGATGTTTTGCATCTATATTCATAAGAGATATTGGCCTATAGTTTTCTATTTTGGTGGTGTCCTTTCCTGGCTTTGGCATCAAGGATATGTTTGTTTCATACAACGAGTCTGGGAAAATACCTTTTTTTCTATTTTCTGAAGTAAGTTTTGTAGAACTGGTGACAGTTCTTCTCTGAATGTTTGATAAAATTACTTGCAAAACCATCTGGTCCAGGGCTTTTTTGGTTGGAAGTTCTTTTATTACCTTTTCAATTTCTTCTTTTGTAATGCGACTGTTTAGATGTTCAATTTTGGTTTGTGTCTGTTTATGCAGGTTGTGCATATCTAAGTATTTATCTATTTCCTCTAGGTTTTCATACTTGTTTGAGTATGGTTTTTCATAATACTCTAATGTTAGCTTTTTTATTTTAGTTGGGTCAGTCATGATGTTGCCTGATTCATCTCTTATTTGGTTTATGTCTTCTTTTTCTTTTCTTTTGTGAGTTTTGCAAACGGTTTGTCGATTTCATTGACCTTTTCAAAGAACATACTCCTAGTTTTGCTGATAGTTTCAATTGACTTTTGGTTTTCTGTTTCATTTAATGCTGTTCTGTAGAAGATTTCAAAAGGCAGCATGAGATGACAAAGCAAAATATTACAATGAAATGTGCAAGGAGTTGGAGTCAGAAAATCAAAAGGGCCGAACTCGCTCAGCATATCTTAAGCTCAAGGAACT
>NW_006400175.1:698757-701888 GCF_000299155.1 Elephantulus edwardii
AATACCATGGACTGCTAGGAAAACAAACAGATTTGTCCTGGAAAGGGTTAAACCGGGTGGCTCCTTGGAGGCAAGGATTCTGAGGCTCCGTCTAGCATATTTTGGACATGTTGTGAGGAGAGACCGGTCCTTGGAGAGGGACATCATGCTTGGGAGTGTGGAGGGATGGTGCAGGAGAGGAAGGCCCTCTATGAGGTGAATTGATTCGGTGACTGGGGTAATTGGAATGGGAGTGTCAGAGACAGTGCGATTGGCACAGGACAGAGCGGAGTTTAGGGATGTTGTACATAGGGTCGCGCTGAGTCACTAGCCACTCGACGGCACATAACAACAACAACAACAATTTTTATAATTTCAGTTTTTTTAGAGGGTTTTTTTGCTGTTCTTTTTCAGTTTGCTGGAGATGTTCAACTAGAGAGTCAATGGTCAGTTTTTCTTGCCTTTTGATCTGTTTTCTTATTGCAATAAATTGAGTTCTGATTACTGCTTCAGTTGTTTCCAAATTTTGGTAAGTGGTGCTTTCATTGTCATTTGTTTCAAGAAACTTTTTTATTTAATTTTTTATTTCTTCTAGTACCCAGTCATGCTCAAGCAAGGTGTTGTTCAGCCACCAAATGTATGGTTTTTTTCTCCTTTATCTTCTTGTTAGTAATTTCTAATTTTGTAGCATTATGGTTTGAAAAGATGCTTTGTATTATTTCTGTTTTTTTAATTTATTGATGCTTGCCTTGTGACCTAGAATGTGATCTGTTCCGGAGAACGTTCCATGTACATTGGAAAAGGAAGTATACTGTGATTTTTGGAGTGCTCTAGCCTGTAAATATCTATGAGGTCAAGTTGATTTATTGTGGTTTAATTTACTTAGTTTATTTAATTTATTTTGGTTTAATTATTCAGTATTTTTGTTGAGATTTTTTCTGATAGTTCTTTTTTTGAGAGGGGTGCATTGAAGTCTCCAAGTACTATAGTCATGTTGTCTATTTCCTTTTTCAGTTTTGTTAATGTTCGTTTTATGTATTTTACAGGTATTTCATTTGGTGCATAGTTAACTATTTTTATGTCCTCTTGTTCTATTGTTCCTTTAAGCATTATGTAGTGACCTTCCTTGTCCTTTATGATGGTTTTTACATTCACATTTATTTTGTCAGAAATTAAGATTGTTACTCTTGCATTTTTCTGTTTGCCTTTTGCTTGGTATAGTCTTCCCCACCCTTTTATTTTTAGTCTGTCTTTATCTTCATTTTTCAGGTGTGTCTTTTATAGACAACATATTTTGTGTTTGGGTTTTTTTGTGTTTTTTTTTTTTTTTTTATCTAATCCCCTACTCTTTTTCTCTTCAGTGGTGCATTTAACCCATTCACATTCAGTGTAGTTATTGAGAGGCAAGTTTTTTTTACTATCATTTTGTTGAGATCTTTTTGGTGGTGGTGTTAGTTACTTCGGTCAATGCTGCTTTCTGTGGTACCTTTGTAAGAAGGACATCTGTGAGTCTTTCTTGCAATACTAGTCACGCTTTTACAAACTCTCTTGGGTTCTGTTTTTCTGGGAATATCTTGATCTTTCCTTCATGTTTGATGGATGATTTTGCTGGGTAAAATATTCTTGGTTGACAGTTGTGTTCTTTGAGTGTTTGATATATGTCCTTCCACTCGCTTCTTGCTTGCATGGTTTCTGCTGAGAAATTGGCAATTAATCTTATCTGCTCTCCCTTATAGGTCACTCTTTGTTTCTCATCGCTGCTTTCAGGATTCTTTCCTTACCTTTGGTTCTGGCAAATTTAACTATGATATGCCTTGGTATTTTTCTTTTGCCATCTATTCTATATGGTATTTGCTGAGCTCTTTGAATATATATTCTCTCATTCTTCATTATGCCAGGGAAGTTTTTCTCTAGTAATTCTTCTACAACTGTTTTGATGCATTTACTTCTTCCTGTTCTGTGATTCCAATTATGCACATGTTATTTCTCTTGATGATGTCCTACATTATTCTAAGTTTTTCTTCTTTTTCCTTCCTTTTTGTGTCTGCTTTTTGTTCTAGCAGATCAGTAGTGACAATTCTGTCTTCTGTTTTCACTGGTTCTGTGTTCCATCTCTTCAACTCTGCTCATGTGTCCCGCCATAATTTTGACAGCATCTGAGACATTGGACCTCATATTCTGGATAGTGGTTTCTTGTTTTTCCAGTGCTGCTAATGCCTCGTTTGTTTTCTCTACATTGTCCTGGATTGTTTTTCTGAATTCCTCCTGGTTTTTGCTTGTAGTATCCTGTAATTCTTCAAGTTTGTCTCTCATCCATTGAAAATATTCAATCACTGTTCTTTTAAATTCTGTGTCAGAAAGTTCCATCAGACTTTCTGGCTTCAGGAAATTCATTGATACTGTGTCACCCGTTGAGGGTGACATCTTGTTTGTGCTTGTGTAGTGTGTACTGTAGCTTGCTTTCTTCGAGACATTGATATATTCTTTTTTCTCCTTTTTTATTAAGTTCAATGAAAGTTTACAGACTTTGGATTTCCATTCATTCATTGTTGCACACTTTCCTCCCTGCTCACCCCTCCCGCCCAGTTTGATTTTCCCTTTAAAAAGTAAAAAAAAAAAAAAAGAAATTATTTCACTGTTATACAACCCCAGCACCAGGCCACTCCATTATGCAGCTTTCCTTCTGGACTCTTGTCATGACAATCATACCTAATCATATATTCCTCCTAAACAGTTCTCTCCCTTATCTGTTTCAATGAAGTACATATTATTTACCCCCTCTTTTCTTAGTTTCCCCCCCCCAGGCCTGATGTCAGTTCTGCTTTACAACAGTGACATTATACAGTATTTGTTATTTTTTAACTAAGATATTTCATTCAGCATAATGTCCTCTAGGGTCACCCATTTTGTATAACAGCTCATGTATTCCTTGTTTTTTTATTTTTTATGATTTTTAATTATTAATTTAGTTTGTTTATTTTTCATTTCAATGAACATCTACAGAGATTTTGGAATTGCATTCATTCATTGTTGCACCCTTCTCCCCACACAAACCCCTCTCCCCTCCCCCACCCCGTTTGCTCCTCTCCCTGAAAAGCAAAAGAAAAACTCCCTCATTGGTACACAATCCCCCCGCACCTCCCCAAACCCCA
>NW_006400175.1:702273-704957 GCF_000299155.1 Elephantulus edwardii
ATATCTTCTTGGATGTCATTTATGGTCTCTTTAGGGTATATTCCCAGTAGTGGAATTGCTGGGTCAAATGGTATCTTTATTTGCAACTTTTTGAGAAAGCGCCGACATTGATATATTCTTGATCTGAAGACAATGCTCTAGAGATCAGCTGGGCAGCTACCCCAGTTGTGTTTTTCTCTGGACTTCTGACTCCAGGGAAATGTCAGTTCAGAGCCTGTGAGAGTAGCCTCTTGTAGGTAAGTTAAGTCAAGGTGCTCTGGATTAAAGGCAAGTTGATTGACCAGACGTGTAGGTACAGGTGTGGAGCCCAATAAGGTGGGGCAGACATGAGGGTAGGGCAATCACAAAGGCAGGTCAAGTACTTGGGGGACTTCACTCACACCTTAGCTATCTAGGTGTGCTCAAAATTGTGGTCTCTACTCAAATTCCAGCTGTCCATCTCCCAGCCAGTGGTTTTCACTCAGTGGTCCCTGCCAAGTGGCACTTACCCAGGTGCCCTCATGCAGTGGCCTCTGCCCAAGCAGTGTCCTGGGTCCAATGGGACCCAAGAAGACAAAGTAAAAGTCCCACTGATCCACTCGCCTCTGGCTGGTCTGCAGTATCCACAGAAGTTTAGACAAATTCCCACTGGCCCACTCGTTCCTGGGCAGGTGTTGTGGCCCAAGAGAGCTCAGCCAAATTCTCACCAGTGAGCTCACCCTTGGGTACTTTCCCAGGCAATCGGCAGTGCCAAAGAAAACCCAGTCAGGATCCTACTGTTCTCTGTCCTGACAGATCAGTCCCAGCTTGGCTGTATCCACAGTGTGCCTTTGTGTTCCTGTAGCTTTGAAATGAATTGCTCCAACAAAAGTTCTGATACAATATCCTACTGTCCATGGTTCACCATGTTGGTGGGTCTCTGTGCAGTGTGAAGGACTCTCTAGTTGCCCTGGGGTGGTGCCGGGGGCACAGGGCTGTGGTGCCTCTGCTAGGGGTTGGGACTTGGGGCTGTTGCAGCACCTCTGGGGGTGCGGTACAGGAGCACAGGACTGGGGTGGGGGTGGGGGCATGGGGCTGTGGTGCTGCTGGGGGTTCAGAGCTGGTGGTCAGTTCACCATCTACCAAGTCCCCCGCCCTAAGCACATCAGACTGCCTGAGTCAGGTGGCACATGTCGGCCTGCTCTCCACCCATGTCATGTTGCTCAGTGCCTGAGTCCTCTAGCTGTCTATTTTGTTGATGCATCTCATTGGGCTGCTGTTCCATCAGGGCTCTTGTTCCGTTGGGGCTGCCTATCTGTCATGATGGATGTCCCCTTCTAAGGCCTAGTCTTTCTTGATAATATACACAAACAGTGTCTCTCTGGAGATTAAGGTGCATCTGGTATAGGCCATGGTCTTTGCAATCACTTGTTGGACAATGACTAGGGAGGATAGAAGGAGAATTGATGCCTTTGAGCTGTGGTACTAGAGAAGAGTATTGAATGTACCACGGATTCTGGGGCTTCGTCTGACATACTTTGGACATGTTGTAAGGAGAGACAGGTGCTTGGAGAGAGACATCATGCTTGGTAGGGTGGAGGGACAGTGAGGAGGGAAGACCCTCTATGAGGTGGATTGATTCAGTGACTGGGGTAATCAGGATGGATCTGTCAGAGGCAATGCGATTGGCACAGGATAGAGCAGGGTTTAGGGCTGTTGTACATAGGATCGCTATGAGTCACAAATGACTCAATGGAACATAACAACATGTGAGATAAATCTTGACATCCTTCCCTCTATGAAGCACCTTAGCTGCACTTCTAAGAGATTTCTTCTTTTGATAGTCTTTGGTACACACTTTGCCCACACAAAATTTAAAGGTTTCATTCTTCTTTAGTCTCCTTTATTCACTGTGCAGCTTTGAAAAGCTTATGAAGCAATTGAAAATATCTTTACGTGGAGCAAGTATACCTTTTTTCCTTTAAACTTAACATATTTGCTTTCAATATTTGAAAAAAGTCCTTTACTACAGATTTGCCAAATGCAATACATCTTTTGATTTCTTGACTGCTGCCGCCATGAGTACTGATTGTTGAATCCAGGAAAATTAAATCATTGACAATCTATGGGTCATCTGTATAATACAGGCTGTTGATGAGCCTCCCTTCAATGCTGATATCATGTTTTTCTTCATATACTCCAACTCTTTGGATTACTAATTTGGCATACAGATTGAATAACTGGTGAAAGGATACAACCATGATTAATACTCTTCTTGATTTTAAATTTTCCTGATTTTAAACCATATGCTATCTCCTGTTCTTTATTTAGCGATTGCTTTTTGGTTCACATATAGGCTCATGTTGTTGTTGTTGTTATGTGCCGTTGAGTCGCTTGCTACTCATAGCGACACTATGTACAACATCCCTAAACTCCGCTCTGTCCTGTGCCAATCGCACTGTCTCTGACACTCCCATTCCAATTACCCCAGTCACCAAATCAATTCACCTCATAGAGGGCCTTCCTCTCCTGTGCCGTCCCTACACCCTCCCAAGCATGATGTCCCTCTCCAAGGACCGGTCTCTCCTCACAACATGTCCAAAATATGCTAGACGAAGCCTCAGAATCCTTACCTCCAAGGAGCCACCCGGTTTAACCCTTTCCAGGATGAATCTGTTTGTTTTCCTAGCAGTCCATGGTATTCTCAATACTCTTCTCCAGCACCA
>NW_006400175.1:705688-707890 GCF_000299155.1 Elephantulus edwardii
GTTTGTTATGATCTACACAGTCAAATGCCTTTGCATAATCAATGAAACACAGATAGACATTCCTCTGGTATTCCCTGCTTTTAGCCAAGATCCATCTAACATCAACTCATACAAACATAATTAAGAGTTCTGAAATTCCCATTCTTCTCAATATTATCCTTACCATACTAAGATCTTTATAGTGAAACACCTTTGCATAGTCAATAAAAAACAAGCAACTATCTTTCAGGTATTCTCTGCTTTCAGCACCAGTAAGTGTTGGCTTTTCTTTTCCCTTCTCATTCTCAAAGGGGTCTGGGTCTCAGGTAGATTGTGCAGAACAAAGCAACCTTTTTAAAATATCATATTTAATACTGTCATTAGTCAGAGACAATTGCATTAGAACTAATGACAACAACAAACATGGAAGCAAAGAGCCAGAGAGTAGACATCCTATCCCAGGCTAACCATGTCAAGAGTAATAGAACTTATTTTCTCTATATTTCCTGACAGCAAGCCCAATTGTCTCATAAATCCTTTCAGAGTTTTTAATCACAAAAAGATAGTTTATTCTGGCATGCTGTTAGAAAAGGTGGGGGGGAAGAGTGGGAGACCTGGACAGCCAGCAAGCAAGCTAAACTAAAAATCTCTTCCCAAACGTTACATTTCACAGAAAGATTTATACAAATTACACTGTTGAAGTTCCATTTACCTCAAGGTGACAAAGGGAAAGGAGATGTTCATACATTTCCAGTTTCTTAGATAAAAAACATGAGTCATATCTTCATCTTATAAGAGACTCAGATATTCACATAACACAGAAAGGGGACAAGCACAATAGATGTTACAAAAGAAAATAGAGAATCAGATGAAGCCATCTTGTCCAGGTTGATACAGCATAGAAGTGTAAATGCAGCAGAACACAAACTGTTTTTAGGAGCTACTTCGCTTTTAAGATGTTAATACTATATATCCATAGTAAGGGAGCTAGCAGGTAGGTGAAATTCAAGAATTGATAGGTATGAAGATTTCTCTGAATTGGCTATAGGTCATATGATTTCAGAATCAGCTCAATATTCAACAGCATTGTTGGGCAGCATGCATGTAATATATGTATTTATCCTTTCATCATTTTTTCAAGTATAAGTCAATCTTTCATAACATGTAAACATCACCATTGTTCATCCCCATATATTCCTTTCACCTTTAACAGAAAATCAGGGTTCTTTACCTAATGACTCTCCTCCCCATCCCGCTCCAGCCCTGATAACACACACCAATATACATTGGCGTCTATTCTTAGAACTGTTTTGGTATAACTTTGTTTTGAGAGCTATCACTAAGTGGCAGGCAAAAGAGTATTGGCTAAAATAAAGGAAATTCCCAACTGGGTGAATGATTGACAGTGGTGGTAGTTCAGCATGTCACCCTGCAGAAAGAAAATCCTGCTTAATTGCTACTGACAATAATTTCAGATGTAATCAATTTGATTCCTGTGGCTTTCTTCAGCAAGGTCTATGTGTATAGTCACAGTTGAATTGACACTACATAATGGCAAGCTGCTGTGCTGCAATCCTGAAGGCACGTGGTTAGAGGCCACCAGCTGCTCTGTGGGAGAAAGATTGTCAATCTCCTCTGAAAACCTGCCTGAGGGTCAGCCATGGGTCGGTTCAGACCCTATGGTAAAAAAAACAACAAAACAATATTATCTTAGAACTAATAGTTCTTCAAAAATTTTAAATTCTACATATTAATAAGGAAACAAATAATTCTGCGAATTGCATGTACTCGATGTAGTCACTTTAAAGTTACGGTAAAAAAAAACCAAACACACACACACAACTGGAAATATAGTTATTAAGAGTAAGTATTGCAAAACATTGTTGCCACTGGAGAACTGACATCAAAGGAAAGACCTTGAATGATATATCAATAGACCAATAACTGAGAGCTGAATGCATTTGTTCGCTGTACTTGGTATTCATAGTGAGTGGAAAGGAATGGCAGGCGACTTGGTGAATGGGAGAACCCGTGGAATAGTCTCCAATTGACTGAGTGTTAGAGGTTTCCATGTTTCAAGAACTCTCTCCCAAGATAAAATAGATGAATGGGACCTTCTAAGAATCAAATCCCTATGCACATCCAAAAACTTCTCCAACAGGATAAAAAGGGAAGCCACAGACTGGGAAAAAGTATTTGGTAATGGCATATCAGATAAGGGAC